>NC_056725.1:1928190268-1928390268 GCF_019279795.1 Protopterus annectens | reverse complement strand
GTTATTGTATTCCCAAACTAAAGAAGTGAAAAACAAAAGAACGACTGCAAAACAAGTGGAGAATGTTGAATTTGACATTTTTAGAACATTTTCCACACTTCCACAAGGTGCAGTGTCCTGTAAAACACAGTAAAGAATGTTTTTGCAACTCCCTACACCTCCTCCTACTTGTATATACAAACACTGAGATCACACTACAGTGAGGGAAAGGGTACATTTCCCGATTCCCACTATAGATTCAAGCAGAATCCTTCCTGACAACCTTTCAAACCTGTCTGGGTGACTTGATGAAGTTTAGAGATTGTCACATGGGATATGTCGAGAAACTAAACTAAAAGGGGACATTTGCTGTTGTACATTTCAGCATTTTTTTTGTTCTTTCAATACTATCAAATTGGGGATTCGGACTAACGTAAATTGAACAAAGTCAGATCACCTTTTGATAGTAAGCCTAGATATATGTATGTCAGGTCACCCCCTTCTCACCCCCAAAAGGGCCCTTAACTGTACCAGAAGAATCTAGTGCCCCTGAAATCACAGACACTCAGGTTAAAACCGCCCTCTCCAAAGCCAAAAACACAGCATCAATTGGACCGGACAGTGTCCCAGGCTGCATCCTACACAAGCTCAAAGATGAACTAACCTCACCTAAACACACTAGCCTCTCCACAGGCTACATGCCCACAGAGTGGTGCACAGCAACGGTTATTCCACTCCACAAAGATGAAGCCACAACGGACCCCGGGAACTATCGCCCTATAAGCCTGACTAGCTTGGACTGCAAAGCTATGGAGCGCATCATCATGGATCTCATTAACAGAAACATTGGAAACCTCCAAACACTGGACCCTACCCAGTTCGGCTTTGTTAAGGGCAGATCATGCCTCCTAAACCTGGTGGACATCTTTGAGACAGTTACCAAGGCTATAGAATTGGGAAAGATGGTCCATACAGCCTACCTAGACCTTGCAAAGACCTTCGACAACATTCCCCACTCAGGTGTTATTGACAAGCTCACCAGCCTGAACATAAACCCCTACGTCACGAGATGGGTTGCAAACTGGCTCATGGACAGAACCCACATGGTAAGAGTTGTGGGAGCTAGGTCTGACTCTAAACCGGTTACAAATGGCGTTCCCCACGGCTCAGTCCTAGGACCCCTCCTGTTTGGCATATACTTCTCAGAGGTACAGGCAAGCACAGGAGGACTATGGCTGACCAAGTTTGCAGACGACTGCAAAATAGGGGCTATAATTGACTCTTCGGCTGACATGGACATCCTCCAAAAGGGTCTCACTGAGACAGATACCTGGTGTCAAAAATCATGGCCTCAAGCTAAATGCCAAAAAGTGCATAGTCCATCCCCTTTGGAAAAAACAAAGTACCCACAAACTTCCTCATAGGTGGTAGCCCCCTAATTACGGAAGACGTAATAAGGGATCTGGGGACCAAAGTAGATAGTAACCTCTCCTTTGATAATCACATTGCCAAAGTGGTTAGAAAATCCTTCTATGTAGCCCACCTAATCACAAAAGGGTTTGCATCCAGATCGAAAGAGGTCATTGGGCCCCTCTATACATCACTCATCAGACCCATCATAGAGTACAATGCCCCATTTGGGATGTACCTTACAAGACACCTGCAACAACTGGAAAGACCACAAAATTACCTCACCAAGAGGATCATCACTGACCTCAAGCAGATGCCTTATGCAGCTCAATTGAAGAAACTCGATTGAAGAAACTCCAGCTATACTTGGTTGCATACAGCCTACTCAGAGGTGATCTCTGCCTGACATAAAAGGCCATGTCCAACCCAGAATTGATGGACATGCTCCACCTAAAGAAAACCATATCCCCTCAATGGCTCCCAGGATCTAAACCTCACCACAACAATAAATAGGACATGCTGGAGGGATAGATTCCTGTCCCAGAGTCTTTCCATACTGTGGAACAAGATTCTAATCTACATTAGGCAGAGCTCCTTGCTAACCCTCTTCAAGAGAAACCTTGACGAGTGGATGGGAAACAGAAAGTTTACGCAAGGGATCCCTTCAATGGCTCTACTTGACAGAGGCACAGGGAACTAATAATCTAAGGGGGTGGCGAAAGCCAACACATTCCGGCTAGGCTTATAAATGCCTTTGGGCAGGTAGCCTAGTACCTGCCTATGAACCTATGAACCTATATGTGTGTGTGTATGCACACATACATATATGTATATATCTGATAAAGCAAATACCTGCTCCAAAAACCTAGACCAGTAATATAATCCAGCAACACCAGATGGTGCTTTGGGTACCTAATCCAATGTATTCCTCCTTTCCTGAATTGGCTCCCTTACAAATCAAGCAGAATCCTTCCTGACAACCTTTCAAACCTGTCTGGGTGACTTGATGAAGTTTAGAGATTGTCACATGGGATATGTCGAGAAACTAAACTAAAAGGGGACATTTCATCTTCCACCAGTACTGAGTGATATTGCTGAATTTCTCACTCGTTTCCTTGGCCATAACCTTAGTAAGAATCTGTAAACCTGTGTCTGAACCTAATGTAGTGGTCCAGCTACAGGCCATGTGGGACATTTACCACAGCTGATGTTTATCATCCCTCCCCTCATCTTACAATGTCTCACATTTTCCTACTTCTGTAGTTATTTTCCACCACAAAAGGAAAACTGGTGCATTTAATGACTCGGGCTGCTTTTTTGCATTTTTGAGGATTTGTCTTCTCTTGTTTTATTATTATTATTATTTTAATTTTTTTTTTATCTCACATTTGTTGACCAGGAAAGTCCAACTAGGACATAGCCTATTTTCAGTGGAGGCCTGGGAGAAATGCTTGTGATGTCCCCTCTTTAGGTTAGTAATCAAGGAGCCTGAATCTTCACCACTGACATGGGAGAGGGACGTTCACTTGGAAAAAAATAGATACACACAGTATTTCCAGATGCAGCTCTCTGCATCAAGCACAGTTTCCCCTTAAGAGAGAAAAGGGAACACACTCAGACCGGGGTCTGGATTTCTCTCTCTGTTTCCCTCAAAGTCTCAAATAAGACTCCCCACTGGCACAGCTATAGAGTTGAGTCCTCAGCTGAGTGTCCAAGCGAAGTCCTCCAGCACCCTCTGTGTGAAACCCAGTGTTTCATGTCCCTGCTCCAAGCAGCTGACACACAGACTCTTTGAAATTTGATTTTCACACACACACACAACTGGGAAAGGCCGACACAGATTTACTAGCTATGCCCCCTTCTGCCCAGACCATAACGTAGTTACTGCTACCAGACACTCCAAAGCCAGCTACTCTAAGGCTCTTACAAGGATACCCAATTATACCGAGTGAAATTAATATTTATACAAATAATAGTGTGTGAACTAAGCAGTAAGGCTTTTAGGGGTAGCCACAGAGTCACCAAACAGATATGAGTACTCTCAAAGGTTAAAATGTTCTCTAAAGGACCAGCCACAATGAAAATCTCTTTGCCAGTGATGGTCTGCACCTGTCGCCCCTGGGATTCAGGTTACTGGCTAAGGTTCTTGCCACCCCTATAGTGCCTTTTTTAGACAAAGTTCAAAGGACAAAACCACCACCATAACAGGTACAAGCATGCAAAATCTGAAGGTAATGCTACTCAGTGCTGGAAGTCTAAACCTTAAAATGCACTCTCTCGAGGCACTCCTAAAAATGGAGAACATCAATATCTGTGCAGTAACTGAGACCTGGTTCAAGGCTCCAGAGAAGCACCCCTGCAATACCAGGCTACAACTCTTACCACACTTTTCGGCCACCAAACCAGGACCGAAACACTAAAGGTGGAGGAGTGTCAGTATTCACCAAGGATATTCACACCACCAGGCTAGTTGCCCAACACAATGTGTCTGAAATTCTCCAGGTGCAACTAACACTAGGTAAGACTGCAATCCAAATTGTAGCTTGCTACAGTTCCCCCACCATACCCCAAGAATCTCATTACACCTTTCTAAACATACTGGAAAATATTAAGAGACAACCAAACACCCTAATACTGGGTGATTTTAACTACCCTGCCATTAACTGGGAAATCTACTCATGTACCAACACCTTTGCCCAACGGTTCTTGGAATTCATAAATTCCAACACCCTGGATCAACTAATTCATAGTCCCACCAGGGGCTCCAGTATCCCAGACCTGGTCATTACCAACATGGGAAATCGATGCTCCACTCCTATGGTCACCCCCTCGTTAGTCAGCTCTGACCATAAGCTAATCACCCTTAACATCCACATCCCACCCCCACCCCCAGTAAGGAAACCTCCATAAAAAACTTCTCCAAAGCCAACCTCATACTACTTAAGTCAGAAGTGACAAACTTCATGACACCCATGCAGACGGGAACTGAAAGTTCAACTGCTGAATCCTACACTAAGGCATTGTATGGACACATCCACTCATGCATGAATCATGCCATCCCAAATAGAACCAGATGCTCTCATCCAAAAAAAGGAAGTCAATCTGGTGGTCTAAACAAACTTTACAACAAAAGGAAGAAACTGTTGCAGAAAAGAGGAAAATCCCAGGATGCAAATAACTCCTTTACCAGCCTCAGCAAGAAACTGAGATTCCTCATAAAATCCTCCAAAGCTAGTTGCGAAAATAAAATTGCCAAAGATTCCAAAGACAACCACAAGGCATTCTATAACTATGTCAAGAATCTAAATGGCAATGCTCAGATCTGCTCTGTGCTAAAACAGAAAGGCATTAAATATACTGATCCCAAGGATATTGCCAATATCCTGGCAGATCGATTCAGTGCCAACTTCACCCCCCCTCTCACTCCCTAAATGGCCCATCTCAATAACGGAAGATTGCCAAATGCCGGTAATAAGTAAGTGTAAGTGGTAAGTGATTATTTAGACCTCAGAGAAAAGGCATTTGTGGTTAGGAAAGATATACTTATAGGTGTACTGTGTCTGTACAAGAGTTTACTTGGAAAAAGTATATATTGTTTTATTTTTGTTTTATTTTATTGTGTTTGTTTACTGGGATAGTTGGACTGCCCTATGAAATATCTCTTTTCAGCAGTGGCCAAGGAGAAAGGCTCCATTAAATTTAAGCAGTTACCATAATTAAAAAGTTCAAATTAGTAGTATACCTACACTGAATATAAGTAGTTACCATAATTAGTAATATACCTCCACTGAATATGAGTAGTTACCATAATTAGCAATGTATCTCCACTGAATATGAGTAGCTACCATAATTAGTAGTATACTGGTAGTATACCTCCATTGAATATGAGGAGTTACCATAACTAGAAGTATACCTACACTGAGTACAAGTAGTTAACTTAGTAAAGAATGTTCAAACAAATTTTTGTACAATGGTGAAGACAAAGGAAAAGTAATTATATTCAGCAGCATAAGGCTTAATTAGTGAGAGACGTTAAACATAAGTAAAACGACAGATGAAATGCATGGGTAGATTGTGAGGCAAGTAATGAAAAGAGAATGAGGAAAGAGACATAGTAGTTGTTAATTGGCAGAACAGTATTAATTAAGTGGTGAAAGAGAGAAGGACTTATGAAAGGTATTAGTAGCTAGATTTAAAAGAGGGATTGTGAAAGAGGTACATAAGGAATAGCAGGAGTAATGAAGAATTGATATGAATGTGTGGCTGGCAGAAGAGTTAGTGAAGAATTTATAGAAACGATAGCATGAGATGGATAAGTGTGGTTGTAGGAATATTTTTGGGGGGTGAGTTTTCTCCTGGTGTGCAGGCACAGGACAGAGCCGTAAGTTTAGTAGGAATTCATTTTGTTGGGGGAAGATGTTTGCCTATTTGTGATTATGAGTGTGCTCCACTTGTTTGCTACAGCTATGTAAGTGGCGTATAAATAGTCAGCAGAGGTGGCATTAGATTTTTTATTACCTCAATAAGGTTCATATCTGCAAATTGTACTAGTCCTGGAGGGGAGTACCATAGCAGTAAAGAAATAAGAGCAGGGCATCAATCTACAAGGAAGACAATGCTGCAAGCCATTCTTAATTGTGAAAAAGAGGGGAAATCTTTGAATTCCATCCAGTTTAACTTTTTGATGGCTAGTCAGTGATGTGTTGAATTTGTTGATTTTGTTACAGCATTGTTCTGATTTACAGGTGATAGGTTAATATTTTTTGAAGATAGGAGAGGCGTACAGTAGATCTGATTGCATATAGGAAGTGGCAGTGGTTTTAAGAGTGTGTACAGTAAGAAGATTAGTTGAAGGTTGTGCGTCAGGGCTGGCAACTCGGTACGTAAAAATCAACTGCCAATCGTTAGCAGACTGGAGTTCTGCTGTCGCGACCCCTAACCGGGAAAAGCCGAAAGACACAACAACAACAGTAAGAAAATTAGCTGTTGTGTAAAGGCCTGACTTATGAGTGTTTTTTTACTGCATTTTAGATATGACTATAAAACGAGGGTTGATTGAATTTGATGATGCATAATAGTTTGGTTTAGGTTAGCTTAGTTTCCAAGACTATTTCTAGCTGGATATTTTGAAAGGAGAGTTCTAGAAAGATTATATTTTTGTCTGAGTATGACCTTGGGATGAGCAGTACGGCTTTGACTTTATTAGGGTTTAGGAGCAGACAAGAATGAGTACCCGAAGTTTCGACATAGGAAATGAGTCTTGGGTTCTAGTTTGTAATGGGAAGAGGAGGGATGACATTGTCGACATATCGGATAAGAGTAGCATGTGATAAGCCAAAGCCCGATCACCAGTGAGCAGGTTAAACAGGAAATGTCCATAGCTGGATCCTTGGAGTACTCAATTAGATACTAGAATGTATGTGGATAAGGCTCATTTCCATTTAACTGCTTGTGTGCATTTAGAAAGGTAGCTAGTAAACCAAGGGAGGAAAGAGAGCGGGGTTCTGAGTGAGAGGCAGTATTGAAAGCTTTGGAAAAGTCAAGGAATATTGATGAGACAAGTTTCTTTAAACTTTGTTCCTGACAAAAAGTGTTGAGAAAAATAAGCATGGCTGTAGTGGTCTTATGGTTAGGTCGAAAGTCATGTTGTGTGGATGAAAGAATATTGTTGGTCAGGGGATCAGGATGCAGTGCAGAAATTGATTGTATTCCTCTATGTCCTGGGAACTCTGATTTGCCCAGATGTTTTTTTTTTGGTAAAATTCTCACAAATCTGATGTTCATTGTGCATACAGCTGCAGTCCTCACAGATGGGTTATCCTGCCATCAGGCGGGTCCTCGGTCGGGCGAATTCCAAAGTCTAGGTCCAGCGTCAGTTGTGCCAGTACTTCCTGGCGTCAGTGCGACAGGGTATAAAGGAACCAGCCGACGCCATTTTCTTCAGTCTTTCTTGCCGCAGTGCGAAGCAGAAGCAGTTTGCAAGTCATTGGTTGGCCAGCTCCTGAGATTACAAACAATTTGGAAATCGGTCCGAAGTTCTTACTTCTCTTCTCAAAGCTAAGTACCCAGTTGGGGAATCTTTTCTTGTTCCTCAGATGTCAGACAAAGTTAATAATTGTATTTCTTGTGGGAAACAAATACCTCATAAAGATTTCCATTCCCTCTGTATACCTTGTTTAGGCCCAGACCACGAGGTCTCTGCCTGTCGCTTCTGTGCTACATTCAACAAACGCACTATTAAGCGCGGCGAGTTGGGCTTTAAATTATTTTGGAAAAGCATTTAACTATAGAATGTCGCCGGATACTCCGACCGGTTTTGTCTAAAAATGAAAAGACAAGGACAGACACGCGAGGTCCAAACAGGACTCTACCGACACCAGCCAAAGCCGGCTACGTGGTCCGGTTCTCAGTGAGGCGCTTTGCAGCCCCTGCCTACCGCCACCTGCCTTTGGCGGTGTGGACTCCTGTAGCCATCAAGGCTCCTCGACCCACACCCGACTACAGATACCGGGCTACTGTCAGAGTTGAAACTCAGAATGTGGACAGGTCCACCTCCACTCAAGGTGTCTTCAGACCTTCCTCTTCTTTTTCTATCAAGGCTTTCACTAAGTCTAAAGCAACTCATGTTAAGTCTAAGAGACCAGCTCACAGCTGCCCATCTCCAGGCCCCATGCCTAAAACAGATGCTTAAAATGGCTGAGGATTTAATTACTCTTATTAGAGGTTCTCAGCCCCTCCAGACAAAGGCCTAGACAGGATGTTACTCTGGATTCCTCTGATCAGGCTCCATTATCTTCTGTTTCTTCCTCATGATCAGGAACATTCTTACTCCCTTATGAAGATTCTGATGCTGAGGACTCCATCCTTCGGCCTATCCGCCTGAGGATTACTCTTTTGGGGAAACTTTGCATGAGATGAGGGAACATTTCCACTGGGAAGGACAGGATTATTCTGATTCCAAGAAGAGGCTTAGGGAATTTCTTCTTCTTCCTCAGCACAGGCCTTTGGCTATACCTCCTGTCTTGGACATTCTAGATGATGCTTTACTGAGGCCTAATTTGAATCCTGATTCCATGCCTCCTGCTCCAGTTAAGCCTGATAGATTTTATAGGGTTCCTGACTCACACTTATTTCTATTTAAAAGCCATGCTGCTGATCCAGAAACCATCTCTCAGGGCTCTAAGGGAGTTAAGGCCTCCATTGCTAAAAATCCTATTCCCTCTGAGAAGGATTCCAGATCCTTAGACAGGTGGGGAAAAAGGTATATACTTCTGCTACCTTATCTGTAAGGGCTTTAAACTGTCAGTTTCATATGTTTAAATATCAACAGTTTATGTTATCACAATTGAAAAGCAAAAGCTTGCTTCACAACCTGCTTGTGCAGAGGATAAGGAACTTCAGGATGTTTTGCATGCTACTGAACAAGTGGGTAAGCATACCTTACAATGTGGTTTTGATGCTCTAGATGCTTCATGCAGAGTTGCTGCCTCTGGTACAGTTATTAGGAGACATGCCTGGCTTAAGGAACAAAGTTTGCCTGATCAGGTTAAGGCTAAGTTATTAGATGCCCCTGTTCAACAAGATGTTCTATTTGGTGCTAATACTATTTGGTGCTAAGGCTGAGGAGTTATTAAGGAAGATGGAGGAAAAGGCTAAATCAATGCAAACTGTGAAAGATTTCTACAAGTTCAGCCTCCTAGATTTTCCAGAAATTGGCCTCTAAAAACTGGTCCTTTCCTGCCACAGACAGACCTCAAAGAGGCAGATACAGGCACTCGAGGGGCAGAGGACAATCCCAGGCCTCTTACAGATCAGACAATGGCAAGCTCCTACACCTAGAGGTGGTGAGGACAGATCCCAATCTCAAAGAAAGCAAACTCAATGACTCTCTCAGTTGGGCATGCCAGGACCCCTTCACCTGGCAGCCCCTTGGGAGGAAAACTGTCTCTTTTTTCAGAAATTGGCATATTACAAAGGACAAATGGATCCTGGACATTATAAACAGAGGCTACAAATTCCACTTTCACACTTTGCCAAGGACTCAGAGGCATGCCAAATCTGCCAAAACTTCAATGGTCAGAGGCCTTAACTCAAGTAGATGCTCTTCTGGCCATGAGAGCTATTCAAGAGCCTGTCCCACTCTCGGAAATGGGAAAAGGGTTTTATTCAAGACTATTTCTGGTGCCAAGAAAACAAAAGATTGGAGACCTATTCTGGACCTTTCCATCCTAAACACCTTCCTTGGAAATTCCAAAGTTCAAGATGCTCACTCTGCAACAGCTAATTCCCATGCTGGGCAAGGAGTCTGGATGGTGACATTGGACCTCAAGGAGGCATATTTACATGTCCCAATCAGACAAGAATGCAGAAGATTCCTCAGGTTTCTTGCAGGTTTAACTCACTTTCAATTCTCTGCATTGCCCTTTGGTTTATCTACTGCGCCCAGAGTCTTCACCAAGTGCCTGGCACCAGTAGTGGCTTACTGCAGACTTCAAGGGATCCAGATTTACCCCTATTTGGACGACTGCCTTATTCAGGCAGACAGCAAAGATCTTCTGCTTCAACATCTGGACTTTGTAATAATGTTATTGAACTCCTACTGGGATTCACAGTGAACATAAAAAGTCACATTTGATCCCCTCTCAACAAATGGTATTCTTGGGAGCCCTCTTAAATACAACCTTACAAAGCGCCTTCCTCACTCCAGAAAAACAAATTCAGCTGGCTTCTACTTTCAACACCTTGGCAACTCTATCTCAGCTCACTGCAAGGAAATTCCTGCAGGCTCTGGGATTCATGGCTTCCTGCATTCTGTTGATTCCATGTGCAAGGCTGCACATGAGAAACTTCAATGGTATCTGAAAAGTGTATGGTCACAGCATTACCACAGTCTGGATATTCTGATTCCTCTGATCCCATGCCTTCAGAAGGAATTCCTCTGGTGGTCCAGGGCATGCACTTCAAACACAGGAAAACCTTTCAGCTTCCTCAACCTACTCAAATCATCACCACGGACGCCTCGGATTATGCTTGGGAGCACACTTTCTAAACAATTGCCAGCAGGGCACCTGGACAAAGGACCATCTTCACTGGCACATCAATCTGAAGGAAATGTTGGCAGTAATAAATGCTTCTAGCCTTCAAGAACTTTCTACAACCAGGCCAACTCTGCTAAGAGCGGACAACACCACGGTCATGTGGTACATCAACAAGCAGGGGGAACACATTCTTACCCCTTTGCAGACTAGCTATGGGTTTATGGGACACAGCTCTCAATTTGAATCTACATCTCCAGGCTCAATTCATTCCAGGCAACAGAATCTCTTAGCAGACAGCCTGAGCAGAAACATTTCAGAGCCTCACGAATGGATGCTAGACACCAACTTGTTCAACAGGATTACTGCAGTTTTGGGATGTCCCCAGATAGATCTGTTTGCATCCCATCTCAATCATCAGCTGACAAAATTCTGCACCAGGTCCTTCCACAAAGCAGCTTGGAAAGTGGATGCCCTGTCCTTCAGCTGGAGAAGCCTTTCAGCATATGCCTTCCCTCCTCTTCCTCTACTGCCCAAAGTGCTACTGAAAATAAAACAGGACAAGCCCAAGTTCCTCATCTTGATTGCTCCAAATTGGCCTCGACAGTTTTGGTATCCAACTCCTAAAGCTCCTGTTCTCGGGCCTCCTTGGATTCTCCCACTGAACCTCTTCACTTCTGTCCCAGCATCAGGGTCAGTTACTCTTCACATTCAATCTCAAGACCCTTTGCCTGGCAGCTTGGCTCTTCAAAGGAGTTTGATTCCTTCTAGTCTTCCCAAACAAGTTTTGGATGTTCTTTTGGAAGCTAGAAGGCCAGCACTAGGAAATCTTATGCCTCTAAATGGAAGAGGTTTTGTATTTGGATGCAGGACCGAGGTTCTGATCCTCAGGTACCTGATCTCTCTTCTATTTTGCTTTACCTTTCGGAACTTTTATCTAAAGGACTTTCCTTTTCTTCCATTAAGATTCATGCTTCTGCTATCTCTGCACATTTCAGTGCTGATCCTCCTGTTTTTTCTCATCCTTTGGTGAAGCAGTTCTTGAGAGGGGCTAAAATTTGAGACCTCCAAGGAAACCTCCTGTCCCTGCCTGGGATCTTAATTATGTTTTAGAAAAACTTACTTTGCCTCCTTTTGAGCCTGCTGCATCTTCAGATATTAAGTTTCTATCCTGGAAGACTGTTCTTTTGTTAGCATTGACCTCTGCCAGAAGGGTCTCAGAGTTGCAAGCTCTCATGGCTGTGGAACCATACCTTATTTTCCATCAGGACAGAGTATCCTTGAGGACCAATCCTACTTTCATGCCTAAAGTGATATCCAGGGTGGCTTTAAATCAGACAATTCACCTTCCTACTTTCTTTCCAAATCCTCAAAACAAAGGGAAAGGATTTTGCATTCATTAGATGTGCACAGACAGTTACGATTTTACCTGGACAAGACTAAAGATTTCAGAAAGTCTAACCAATTGTTTGTTTCCTTTGCCTCCAGTTCTCTTGGAAAACCTATTTCTAAACAAACTATTTCAAAATGGATAGCTTATGGAATCAGATTTTGTTACACTCATCATGGCAAAACAGTTTCCAGGTACCATTAGAAGTCACTCTACTAGAGCAGCTGCCACTTCTACAGCTTTCCTCAGAGGAGTCCCTACCAAGGATATCTTGGAAGCTGCCACTTGGAGTTCTGTGCATACTTTTTCCAAGCACTATAATCTCCCTTGTTTTCTAAGTCCAGGGCAGGCTTTGCCTCTGCTGTCTTGCAGGGCATTCTTGCCTCCCTTCTTCTAGCTAAAGCCTCCTCCCTTTTACACTGCTTTGGGATTCCACCCTACAGTTATGACTGCAACAGTGAAACACAAAGAACATAGTACAGTTGTGTGCACCTACCATAAATGTAGATGTTCGAGTGTCTTCACTGTTGCAGTCGGGGTTTCCCTCCTATCCCCTCTTTTCCTTTTTGTGGTGTATTTGTGTTTCCTTGTTGGATTGCATTTTACCTAAATTTATGTATTGCCTTCCTGGGGACTTCTGACATCTGGGGCAAGAAAGGCTGGAGAAGATGGCGTCGGCTGAGGGCTATGTACCAAAGCGTACTGACGTCAGGGTACTGGCCTATACAGCCGACGCCGGACCCAGACTTTGGGATTCTGGCCGACCTCGGGCTGCCTGCCGGCAGGAGCACCCTACAGTTATGACTGCAACAGTGAAGACACTCGAACATCTACATTTATGGTAGGTGTACACAACTGTGCTTTCTAACCAAAGTACTGCATCAGGCACACCTTGTTATTACGAGCAGTATAACATGGAGTAGGAGGTTGTCAGGAGGATGCCCCCCAGCACTAAAGTGGACTTTTGTTGACTGGATGTACTCAAAACTGTCTGTGGTCTAGAGCTCCCTCAGTACAGTTAGAATTTTTCTTTTATGTTTTAAGCATGTATGCTTATAAGGACACGATGTTGATAACGTAATGGGAATACATTGCTGAAAGTGTAGTTTGATATAGGGATGTTTTCTAGGAAGCAGTGCAAGTTTGGTAATCATAGGAGTTTTTATTTGTAGTTCTGAATAGTGGAGGCTAGTTAACCAAGAATTTATTTTTTCTAATGCTTTAAATTCTTGTCTAAAATATGCTGTGCCCTTGTAGGAAAGGCTACAGGTTACAGTTATTTAAGCACTTCTCAAACTCTGTGTCTCCTCCATGTTCTGATAAAATGTACCTTTGATAAAATCTGAAAATGTTCTTTTATGCTGTATTGAGCAAAGAAAAACTGCCTTCATGTTGTATTGCAAAATCAGGCAAGTCTGAGATCTCTCAAGATGATTATCCCAAGAGTTTTGGATCATAAATTGTTAACTAGGAAAGTGAGTTGATCTTTCTCAGACCTTTTTTATATAAATATGGACAGATTAGTGTAGGCATTCACCCAGTATGTTTTTTTTTGTTTTTCAGTGCTTGTCTGCCTACCACCTATCAACTCCCTGTGATTAGTTGTCCCATTTGTTCCTTATGGGGTGAGAACTATTCCCAGCCTATACATTCCCCACTAGGCAAGAGCCAGTCAGAGTTGTTATCCTGGCAGCCAGATTAAACTGGCTACCCCTCCTCTGGTGGTGACATGGGCTCTGTGTCACTACAGAGGAATTGCCAATGTTGCAGATGCATGACCACTCATAGACAAGATCACATACGGACTACTGCACTGGCTTGGGTGGACCCACCCACATCCCTCACCTCTGAGGACTGTTGTCAGGGGAGTAGCCTACACCACTCCCCTGAAGCACTAGGTCACTACAAGGGAGGAGCCACCACAACTGTCCCTCCCAGATGAGAGCTTCAACATAAGTCACACATCCCCCCCAGTCTTTTAGTTTCTTGAGCTGCTAATCCATCTCTGGTCATCTGGGTTGTTGTCTGCACTTTAACCTGATGAACCACAGAGACTGGGATAGCCTGCATGTTTTAGAAGGAAGCCAGAGTGCTGAAGGAAAGCCCATGTAGACACAAGGAGAACATACAGATGCTGTACAGACAATGAATGACAATCAAGATTGAATGCTAAACCCTAGAGCTGTGACACAGACATCTTGCAATTGAGCCATCAGTCTTATTAGTGGGGTCCTTTTATTGTTATGTTTAAGTATGAGGTTGCTCTGCCTTCCAGAACACGTGATTTCCTCCTACTTTGAGAAGGGGTACTTTTAATGAGTGCCATTTTGGTGCATCTGGATATGATGAGTTGTCCCAGGTTGGATTAGACATTGCTAGGTAACAGCATACTTCTCCAGTGCCTGTAGAGAAAGGCATCCACTTATACTGCCATTGGCCTACGTTCAACAGCTGGCTGTAATGTTTGATCAAGTGGCTAGAGACCTGAAGTCTGCCCCCAGGTACAGGTGAGGGCAGGAGGTGTTGTAGAATTTATCACCTGTACAGGGCAACGATTGTGTTAGTCAGTCATCCTGTACATACTTTGTGGCTGCAGTCACATACAAAAATGATCGGGCACAGAAAACCTGCATTTTACGTCTGTTCCCAGTGTTGCACTTGCATTGTCCCAGTGTAGTTTTTATATGTAGATTTGAACCAAAGGAGCTAAAAGCTGTAACGAAGGCAGAAGAAATGCAGACAGTAACAGGTGGTGCCAGTAAAGGACTGCTAAGCAGTGACCCAGCTTTCAGCAGATGACAGATACAGCATTCCTATCTCACTCACTTTTTTACCTGAAGAGGACTACAGCCTACCTGCCTCTCATTTCTGCTTTACTTCCTTGCCTGTGGTACCAAGACTGCTGTTTATTCAGTAGTTCCCAGCATCGGAGATAGAAGCTGCTTTCACTGCAACAGTACGCTGTTACCCAGTATCCAGTCATAATATAAAGTGAGGCATCCTGGGGTAGAAAGGGGGGGCAGAATGTTTTACTTCAGACTTAACATTATCAAAGTGCTCTGAAATACATGCCCCATTCAATAATGGGTTAAAATGTTGAATGATTGTAACATTGACTGCTTCCATGAAATTAAATTGATATTCAAATTTTTGGTTTGTCAGTATATCTGCCACAAATTTTCAGTATATTATTCTTCCTCTACTAATTTAAGCATAAAATTAACTAAAATTGTACTTTGCTAGAAGGTAATTTTGCAGAAAAAAAATGCAACATCCACTGTTAGGGCTGAAAAAGTGTTTTAGCATATATCTAAGAAAAAATGTTTCTGCACCTCTGAAATGCTTAGCAGAAGTTATTTCATTGCAGGTGTTTGCCATCAACCTTAGGCTGAAAATTGTACGTAGTTTTGTTTTAAAAGTTTCAGCTTACATTGCTTAAGATATCACAGCTGGAAAAGTTGTGCTGTAATTTATGTGCCCTGAAAAGTGATTTTTTTTCAGTCAGAGCACAAAATTGCCTTAAGATATAAATTAATGTAGTAATTAACTGACTTTGAGAATATTTTGAAAAATTGGAGTAAGAAAAAATTTAAAGCATTTCACCAATAAGTTTCTAGCATTTTCTCATCTATTTCACAAAATTATTGGTAGGGATTCAGTGGGACAGAACTCCTTTATTATTATAGCAATAACCCATGCCTGGGTGTGGGTAATACTGGATTTACCCACGGTTGGTGTGGTTTGGTCACGAGGACGAAGCCCGAGTGGCCAAACAAAGACAACCGTGGGTAAATCCAGCATTACCCACACCCAGAAGTGGGTTATTGTTGCTATTATACAATGACATTAAAGAAAACAAATAATTACTTTTCTTAAATAATGGCATTATATAATGCCTCCTTGCTGCCCTTCCACAGCTGTCTTGTATTCTGCGGCAATTCTGATGTACTGCGCATGCGTATGCTTACGCAGTACATCAGAGCTGTGGGTGGAAGCAACGGAGAAAGCAAGATTTCCGTTGCTTCTTACAAAGTGTCTCGCTATGTTAAAGGAGTTTAACATAGCAAGACAGCTTTAAAAAAAGCAACGGAGAAAGCAAGATCTCTGTTACTTTTTTTAAAGCTGTCTCGCTATGTTAACATAGCGAGACAGTGTTTAAACAGCAACGGAGATCTTGCATTCTCCGTTGCTGTAAAAAAAGACTTATACTAATGGAAAAAGTCCAGGCGACCGGACCTTTTTTCATTAATATAAGTCTGATTTACAACGTGCACTCTGACCAGTCAGCGTGCACGTTTTGGAATGTTAATGGGGGGTCGTTGTATAATGTGTATTAACTTGTTCACTCCAGTGGAACTCAGGAAGTTTGACTGTAACTTCCAGTGGGTGGAGCCTAAGCCTTTTCACAGAATCAAATGATGTCCTCACGTTTCAAACAAATGCTCATGTCTCTGAATCCATAAGGATTATTAAAGAAGTATGGATGGCAAACTTTTCAGTACACATCAGTGTTATAGTGGTAGTATTCTTTAGGTTTAGGTCTTAAACCAAATTTTATAAATCACAGTAAACATAGTAGTTATTACATTTGTAATATTTTGTAAACAACTTACAATATCTCAGCAACCACTCAAGTTACATACATACTGTCAGCAGTATTTTATTCATTTAGCTGACAGCTTTCATATGAGGCTAAGGAGTTCTGTCTGTGTAACTTGGTTGTTGAGATAATTAGAAAAATGTTACAATTATATCTGTATAAATTAATATCATAAAACAACAGTTAATATTTATTTACCTGCGCTAGATAGAGGTCAAATATTAATGCAGTTGAGTTTGCTATTGCGTAAGCTTTAAGATAAATCTTTTAAAACCTTGTACATAGCATGATTTTGGAATCATTGATGCAAATATAAACAAGCAATATTTGATGCCTAGAGGCGTCAGTAAGAGTTAACTGCAGATGCACCTGGAGGCGTCACTCAGATATAATGAGTTAATCTTAATACTGTCATTTGACAAAATCTAGGTAGATTTATTTATGTTTCATTAGCTGTGTGACAAAGTTGTTGGGTAAATTTCCTGCAGCCAAGACGTTTTAGAAAGATAGTGTCATAAGGATCTTGCAGTAAACATTTTTTGATTTACACATATTGCATATCAAAGTTGAAAGCCTCAGGTGAACATTAGAATCACTGATTCTTACATTGCAATAGCTGCTGTGTAGAAGAGTCTATGTTAAATCAGCAAACTCTTAAAATAGCGAATGCTGATTTATTAACCCTTTAAAAGCGAAAGCTCACAATCTCAAAGACACGGAACAGCGATTTTTTTTCCCAGGGGAAAAAAAAAATCAGCGTTCGCTATTTTAAGCGTTTGCTGATTTAATATAGACCTGTGTAGGAGGTTGAATTCATATAAAAGTAAAGACGAAGAGTTTAATCTTTTCATTTTCTGTTGTCAGAAATAGTAGTGTGCCAAGACTTAAGAAGCTTGACAACAGCTTTTTAAATTTTATTTATTTAGTAGATAGATTAGATGGACTACAGGGCCCCTTTTCAGTCATTCTCTTGTTACAGTAACATGAAAATAATACAGCAGAAATACAGTCGGTAGGAAAATACACAAAATGCAAATAAAGACTATATGTACAACAGTACAATCCAGTGCATTTGTACATAATGAAAAAAGAAGGTATTATTCAAATGAGCACTTATTTACAGAATACAGTAACATGACTAAAATGAAGTAAGAGAGATACGCAGAACCAAAGTAAGACAATGTAATGCATTAAATATGTGTTACAGAAGCGGTAGCATTAGGAAAGTATGGTAAGGCGAGGAATAAAACATAAAGTGAATGGTCCAAGAGACTGTACAGAGACTGTTTACAATGTATTACATGCATGTTGGGCAGAGATGGTCTGCACCTGTTGCCCCTGGGATTCAGGTTACTGGCTAAAGCTCTTGCCACCCCTATAGTGCCTTTTTTAGGCAAGGTTCAAAGGACAAAACCACCACCGTAACAGATGCAAGCATGCAAAATCTGAAGATAATGCTACTCATTGCTAGAAGTCTAAACCTCAAAATGCACTCTCTCAAGGCACTCCTAAAAATGGAGAACATTGATATTTGTGCAGTAACTGAGACCTGGTTCAAGGCTCCAGAGAGCACCCCTGCAATACCAGGCTACAACTCTTACCACACTTTTCGGTCACCAAACCAAGACTGAAACACTAAGGGTGGAGGAGTGTCCATATTCACCAAGGATATTCACACCGCCAGACTAGTTGCCCAACACAATGCATCTGAAATTCTCCAGGTGCAACTAACAACTAGATAAGACTACAATCCAAATTGTAGCTTGCTACAGATCCCCCACCATGCCCCAGGATTCTCACTACACCTTTCTAAACATACTGGAAAATGTTAAGATACAACCAAACACCCTAATATTGGGTGATTTCAACTACACTGCCATTAACTGGGAAAACTACTCTGGTACCAACACCTTTTCCCAACAGTTTTTAGAATTCATAAATTCCAATGCCCTGGATCAACTAATCCATTGTTCCAACAGGGGCTCCAATATCCTAGACCTGGTCATTACCAACATGGAAGATAGATACTCCACACCAGTGGTCACTCCCTCATTGGTCACGTCTGACCATAAGCTAATCACCCTTGACATCCACATCCCACCCCCACCCCCCAGTAAGGAAACCTCCGTAAAAAACTTCTCCAAAGCCAACTTCATGCTACTCAAGTCAGAAGTGACAAACTTCATGACACCCATGCAGATGGGAGCTGAAAGTTTGACTGCTGAATCCTACACTAAGGCACTGTACGAGCACATCCACTAGTGCATGAATCGTGCCATCCCAAATAGAACCAAGACGCTCTCCTCCAAAAAAAGGAAGCTAATCTGGTGGTCCCCTGCCATAAACAAACTATACAACAGACAGAAAACAGGAAAATCCCAGGATGCAAAAAACTCCCTTATCGCCCTCAGTAAGAAGCTGTAATCCCTCATAAAATCCTTCAAAGCTAGTTACGAAAATAAAATTGCCAAAGATTCCAAAGACAGCCACAAGGCATTTTATAGTTACGTCAAGAATGTAAATGGCAATGCTCAGCTCTGCTCAGAGCTGCAATAGAATGACATTAAATATACTGATCCCAAGGCTATTGCCAATATCCTGGCAGATCGATTTAGTGCCAACTTCACCCCCCTCTCACCCCCTAAAGGGCCTATCTCAATACCACCAAAAGATTGCCAAATTCCGGTAATCACGGCCACACAGGTAGAAACCGCACTCTCCAAAGCTAAGAATACAGCATCCATGGGACCAGATGACATCCCGGGGCTGTGTACTACATGAACTACAAAATGAACTGGCATGTCACCTAAGTGTCATGTTTAATCATAGCCTCACCTCAGGCTTTGTGCCCACTGAGTGGAGCACAGCTACAGTTATCCCACTCCACAAGTGGGGATCCACCTTGGATCCCAGGAACTACTGTCCCATCAGTCTGACGAGCCTGATCTGCAAGGGCATGGAACGCATTATCATGGAACTTATAAAGAAAGACACTGGCAACCTTCAAACATGGGATCCCACCCAGTTTGGGTTTGTGAAGGGCCGATCTTGTCTCCTGAACCTGATTGACTTCTTCAAATCAATCGCCAGAGCTGTGGACGAGGGTAAGATGGTCCACACAGCCTATCTGGACCACGCCAAGGCCTTCGACACCATCCCCCACTGTGGAATCATTGATAAACTTACTAAGCTGGGCATAAATCCCTACGTCACTCGATGGGTTGCCAACTGGCTTACTGACAGAACCCAGACTGTAAAAGTAGCCGACTCCAAAATCAGCTCCAGAGAAGTGACAAGTGGAGTACCTCAGGGTTCAGTCCTGGGACCACTCTTGTTTGGCAGCTACTTCTGTGAAGTACAGACCAATACTAAGGGACTCTGGCTAACAAAGTTCACAGATGACTGCAAACTGCGAGCCATTATTGAATCCCCAAATGACGTGGATATTCTACAAAAGGGCCTTACAGAAACAGATGCTTGGTGCCAGAGCCATGGGCTCAACCTTAATGCCAAGAAATGTATAGTTATCTCCTTTGGGAAAAACCACGTACCCATGAATTACTACATAGGTGGCAGTACACTAAACACCGAAAGTGTGATGAGAGACTTAGGGACACAGGTGGACAGTGGTCTCACCTTCGATAACCACATTGCCACAACAGTCAGGAAATCCTTTTATGTGGCACACCTCATCTCTAAGGGCTTTTCTTCCAGGAAAAAGGAGGTCATTGTCCCACTGTACTCATCCCTCATTAGAACCATTATAGAGTACAATGACCCGTTTGGTCTGTACCTCACAAGACATAAGAATCACAGGCCTAAAGCAGATGCCCTATGCTGACCATCTAAAAATACCCGAGCTATACTCTGTGGCATATCATCTACTCAGAGGCGATCTCTGCTTAACATACAAGGCCATGATAAACCCTGAGCTGTTGGACATGCTCCACTTAAGGAAATCCCAATCCCTCAGAGCCGCATGCTCCAGGGATCTAAACCTTGTCATCACAATGAACAAAACATGATGGAGAGATAGGTTCCTGACCCAGAGACTCCCATTACCCTGGAATAGACTGCCCATACATGTCATCTAGAGCGCCTCCTTGGTCCTCTTTAAAAGGAACCTTGATGATTGGATGGGAGATAGGAAATTCACCCCTGGGATCAGATCAGTCGCCCTGCTAGACAGGGGCCCAGGAAAGTAAATATTGTGGGAAGAAATATCCAGGGAATTGTTTTGGCTAGGCTTGTATAGGCTCTAGGTCCGATAACCTAGTACCAACCCATGAACCTATAAGACTCACCATCTACTGTCATTGTTCAAAACACATAAGCTAAAGACAGTAGGGTGTTTTGTTAACCATCAATTAAGCAGGCAGTGTTGGCCAAATTAAAACACCTTCTTTTAGGAAGAGTCTTCTATGAAGAATGACAAGTAATGAGCCTGTAACTAAGTAATCATGGATACAACAACGGAATATGTGTCTGCTTACTTATCTTACTTAACTGGGTAGCTACAATAAATGTGGTATAGTTTACACTTAGATTTGACAGAGCAAAATATATCACAGTAAACAGCATTCTGCATTACTTCATCACTCTGAGCATTTTATGATGTTCCAAAGTGTATTTGGTATTGAAGAAGTTGATATTGTGGTGTATCACCGATAAAAAGGTGTTTAAGCTAGGAAGTGAAACTTATTTCCAACATGCTTATGAACCAGAGTACTTGCATAGTAATACTTAAATCTGGAATGCTAGCTGGCTGTTGAGTCAGTGTGTGTGGATGTTCTTCATACTGAAACTTTATTGGTTGTACCATTAGTACTTCCATGCTAACTTAGGTATGAACTTGTACTCTGTAGTACTGTTGTACATCTGCATGTTTATACAACTGCTTGTTCTTCTTGATTTTTTAAGTAGCATTATGCTGTGGCCTTGCATTTCTCTAGTCATATCTAATTGGAACAGTTTCCTCTTTTCCCTTTTTACATATTAATCAACATGAAGATCACATAATCAGAATACAGGTTTTATGGATGTATCTTGCAAAGTCATAAAAAGCTCTTCAAACTGTACCTCTCTGAAGGAGTTTTAAGGCTACCTGCTTGGTTGCACTGTGTCAAGTGTCCAAACAAGATTCCTCAGAGTGACACAGAATGATCTTTGCCCTGATAAAGGATGTCTTGTCTGCCAGAATATTCAACCATCATCTGGCTGTTTTATTAGTAAATCATTTTCTCATTTGGAGGAAGAATGGACTATTTGGCCTTTCAACAGTACATAAGAGATTGCTAATCACTTGTGGGAGATTTTCTGACTGGCAGAATTGTTGAAAGTCTTCCAGTTTAAGATAATCTTCCAAGCGTTCGGAGTCTAAACTTCAAGTGTTCCCAGTGTGATATTGTGAAGATAAAGAGGAGGAATAAGAGGGCAGACATAAACTGCATGATGTGATCCAGTGCTAAATGCTCTGCAGCCAAATACAGGTCTGCTTCAAGTCCTCATTTGTAACTATCTCATAGTAGGACTTTAATAATTTTAGTAGGAGAAGGGTACCAGAAGGACATTGTGACAAATGTTAACATCATTTGTCTTTTTAATGGTTCTTTTTCTTCCCCACTGTCCCAAGTAACATCCAATGTCAGCTGTTTTGACTCTTTCCATTATTTATGCCTGTGCACTGCTCATACAAGTTTTTTTTTATGAAATGAGTGTAAGAGCTGGGCATTTGGAAAGCTGAAGGCTGTCATGTAGGCTGGTGGGGTAGAATTTATATTATGTCCCGTACATCCCTATGTAACTCCAAACATGCTCAGTCTGTCGACACTGTAATTGCTTCATTTGCCTGCTTTTTCATTTCTGGTTGCTTCCTTTGGGAAATAATCAAGTGACAACTAACTCCTTTCTCTCCTTTCCTGAAGAAGGTGGGGAGTAGGTAATGAGCTACATTGACCCCTCCCCCTTAGTACTCTAATGAAACTCATGTTGCTGAAGTCACAGATTTGGGGTTGTCCTGTGTATCACTGGCTCCTCCCAGTCATCATCATCAACTCTCCTTTTCCCATTTTACATGGAGTTTTCGGTGTTAACGTGACCAAAATCACCTAGAACCAGTGTTTACCCCACACAGTGCCTAGCCATTCCAGTGTTAAGGAACTAATTAAGTGTTTTAAAGGGTATGTAAATCAGAATAATTTAATTGTTTAGAATCAGACCACCATATAATAGTCAAAGTACAATACTAGGGACATTTGCAGCCAAGTGCTGAAGATATTTCAGATGTACTAGAGCACTTTTTCCAAAACTGAGGTGCTGTGTCAGAAGAATAGACCAAAGGGAAAGGTGCATGGTATAAAAGCATTTAGGAAATGCTTGTGTCCATTAGTAGTACAGGGGGCAGTTTGGGGGAAACTTGTTGTTTCCCCATCCATAGAGCCAAGTTGTGCTTGAATATGGACAGGAATGGGTTTTATTTTATTTGGCTGGGGAGTCTTTTCCAGAGCAGTGTTATTCTGTTCTTGTTGCAGAAAAGGTTTAGATACCCAGACTGAGTATTTCTGATGCCGTTTGACTTGCTGATGTGAAATAATGGGAAAGAGGATTCCTTGTATGTCAGACACAGTTCATCTCTTAGCAGTCTGTAGGATACTGAGTATAGTGACAAGGTTTTGCATTTGTCCATGTACAACATGTTGTTTAGGCCTTGTATTCTTTTAGTAAGGTATATCTGTGGGCATTCCAGTTGAGTGTGTCTGGACAGACAAATGCCAAAGGGGGCATTATAGTCAATGACTGACCAAATGATGGCTGAGTAAAGGGATACAATGACATTCCTAGATCTAGGCACAATCTCATTGTTTGCATGCTGTGCAGTATAGAAGTGGTTTCTTACAACACTCTCCACATACTTCCCAAATCCTGAACAACATGGTCAACTCTTAAGGGGATGCATTGTCAGTGTGTTAGTTTCCCAGGGTAAATGACTTCCCAAAGGATACAATAATGCATTTTTTGGCATTTAGTTTCAGTCCATGATTTTGGCACTAGTTTTTTATCTGGCACAAACCTTCCTGCAGGATAGCTAAGTCATTTGGAGATGCAAGCTTGCAGTCATCTGCAAACATAGTCACCGAGAGCCATTTGGTGTTGGCTTTTACGTCAAAGAAGTAAATGCCAAACAGAAGATGAACCAGCAATGATTCTGTGGTTATCACCATTCCACAAAGTGGCTGCAACAGATTTCTCTAAGAAAATGGCTTACAGTATTTCTTTATTTCTTAGAAACTTTTGGTTGCCAGGATAACACCCAGCTGGTACTAAGATTTCTTATTTTGAATGTAGAGAACTTGAACAAAGGTGTTTTAAATTAAGTGATCTTTCAGGATTTCATCAGAGAATTTGATTCTCCTAGTCATATCATCCTTCTTAATAAATTATCCAGTCTAGTCCTAGATGGACAAGCCAGAAAGTTGCCATTTAATTGCATTAGGGATAGATACAGTGCACCTGACAGTGTGATGTAGTCTCTGATCCTATGTAAAACCACAACATTTTACGTGAACTGGCCTTGGAGCCTTCATTGTTTCAGTGTTTGTAAAGTGATGGTGGCAGGTATGGTGAAAAAGGAAGGTGTAATACATTGATGAAGTCTGAAACGTCACAGGTGATTTCCCAGTTCTTGAGTTGTAACTTCAAAACTTTCGTTTCACACTTACTTGCATCATAACTTAGTAAGCTTCATCTAATGACTTGTTATTTTCATTACTCTCTTATACTCTTGTCTATAAGTTGCACTGTGCAGGGATTTGTGATCTTGCTCTTCTTACATGGAGTGTATGACCAAGATTTCAAGGGATGAAAACAAAGCAAGCGAACAAAAAAAGATTTCAGGGGATTGTTGCTGTGTATATGCTAAGTTGTGACTTTAGGCCTTCCACTCTTCCGTTGCTAGAGAATGTCACTGTTAACCAAGACAGGATGGGCAACACCTTCAGCACTGCAGATTCATTCATCTTAGATTATTCAGTTTACAAATCCTCAGTGTTGCTATTTTCAAGCAGGGACTAAGTTCCATCCAGCTTAAAAGGCAGTACCTTCGCTAAGGAAAGCATTCGGATAAACATACCCTTTGGTTGCGTAATTTTATTTTTTCCTTGCTTCAGTTAAACACCAGAAAACTTCCTGCAAGATCTGAGAATTAAAAAAGGCTGCATGCAGAACCAGAAATGATTGTGGATGAAAAAAATGAATATTCTTTCTTTGCTTATTTTATTCTACTGTTTTGTATTTTATTTTATGTTTTATGCTGTATGTCTCTTTTTGTTTATTTCCTTTTTCAATATACAGTGTTTAGGTATAAGCATTTCAGTAAATATGCAGTTGAAGATGGCTGTAGTACTAAGCCACATACTTTTGTTTTGTAAAATATTTATTCTGGTGAAGGATGTGGAGATAGCACGCTCATCGGTGTAGGACAGACTTGCCTATCTTCAGCAGCAGTCTTCAGCTCCCCCTGTGAGATTGTTGGGTGTTCATAGACCAGTGGAGTGATACAATCCCTCTAGCATGCCTTCAGTCTTCTTTGGAGCCTCCTCCCTCTTATCATGCTGGGTGTTCCTTCTGGGGAGGAACTTATGAGGCATCCTTAATAGCTTTGGCACAACTGTGACTAATTCCTCCCAATGTGGGAGAGCAGAGGATCTTCGACTGGCATTGTTCCAGATTACTGGGCTTCTCACTGTTTCACAGAGAGTAAGCTCACCTGTCCTGTAAAGGAACCTCAGTTCTGCTGCTTGTGTCCATAAGCTTATCCTTCACGTACTACCTGAGGCTTGTGACACAGGCGAGGACAGAGCCAAAAACTGACTGGTAAATTAAGAGCTCCTTTCTGTGACTCATATCTTGCTTCAAGACAGCAGTATATTGCAACGGCAGTGTATTGCAACAGTGTAACTCTACCACAGCTTCACCAATCCACTGGTTAGCTTGCCAGTCACCTCTTCTGTTAGTCATGAATAAGATCCAAGGCTGCATAAACTATTTTACTTGAGGTGCCTGCTCTCCCATCATCTGCTGGGAGATCTCCAGTCTTCTGCAGGAGAACACTGTGGCTTCTTCACTCTCATTAGCAGTCTGCTGCAGTGTATGCTGGGTTCAGAGTCACTTGGGCTAAATACTGTCCAGACCTCAGCTGTTCTCTGATGTCACAGCCAGGAAAGGTATGAACAGACACAGAAAAAAAGATCCAGCCTTGGTGGATTCCTTTACCTACCCTGAACATGTTGCTTCAAGAAAGAGGCTGAATGGTTTGCAACAACAGAACTGGGGCTCATATTTTGTAACACTTCTCATATGACAGTTTGAGGTATGAGGTCATATGCCTTTTTCTGCATCTTCAACCACATGCAGAAGGTTATAGCAAACTCCCTTGACCCATCAATTATCTGTCCAAGAACAAAGAGTTCATCCAGTGATTCATGCCTCAGAGGGAATCCACATAGCTACACCTTAATGAAATGCTCAGGTATCAGACAAGGTTTTCCTGAAGCACTCTTAATATAGGGTTCCCCCCTGTGAAACTGGAACATACCTTCCTGTCTGTCTTTTGGAAAATAAGGACTACCATTTGGTAATCCAGAGTACTTTTCCTAACTTCCAAATGAAATTGAAAGTGCATGCTAACCTTAACACCCCAGAAGTGTCTAGCTCCTTCATCATTTTTTGATGCCGCTCATCTAGTTCAGCAGCATTGTCATAGCAGAACTCTGTAATCACCACATTAACCTCATCTAGAGAAACTGAAATCATTCACACCAGTTGCTTATGATGACATGGCCTTCTCTGAGGATGGCATGTCCATAGCATTCTTAAGAGTTCCTCAAAATGTTCCTTCTGCCTAATGGCAGTGTTCCTATTTCAGCTGGTATTTCTCTAGCTTTGCTGACAACAGCCTGAGCAGTATTCCACCTCCTCCTCTTGAGTTGCAAGATGGTTCACAAAAACTTATTTAAAATAACCTAAAAGACGTTTCCTTGGCTTTTCCATACTCCATCCACACTAAGGTCTTTGTTTCCATGGCTTTTCCATACTCCATCCACACTGAGGTCTTTGCTTTTATGACTGCTGAAGCTGCTTCCTTCCTGTGCTTTAGGCACCAGGCAGCCTGTGATAGGACAAAATTGTATGAAAGGACTCCTTCCTTAACTTGACAGTTTTCTTATCCTCTTGTGCTGATCCTGGGGTCCTGGGGTTACGACACTGAGCATCTACTTTTCATCCACTGCTCCCTGCTGCTATCCCTTATATTGAGATCTTGAACAGAGTTCCTTCTAACTTCATATCCGCTGACCTACCTAGGTGGTATTGGAAAAGCTTTCTCAGAGGTGGGAGTTTAACTCATCCCATGTAGAAACGGTAGCAAGGCATGTTCAGGACATCTTTAGTGTACACTTTTAGATTTTATTTCTGTTTGTCCAGCCACTGTTTCAGCTGCAGCTGTTTAACCCTGTTTACCAACAAGTGGTGATCAGCTGAGAGCTGAACATGGCTGTTGAACTGAGTGCCCAAAACATATGGGCTCTGGTATGAGAACATGACTACAGAATCAATCATTAGCCTTTGGCTCCATGTACTCTGGTATCAAGTACCCTAAGGAAGGTTTTTTTGTTACAACATGATATTTATGGATCCTTGATGGGACAGACGTCCAAAAATTATTTGGCAGTCAATTTCAGATCAGGCAGGCCATTGTTTCCAGTCACACCTTTTCAGGTATATCCATCTTTCTCCATGTGATAGTTTCTCAGTAGAATTGCAGACATAGTAGGTGGCACCATATCAGATGCAGCAGTCAGAGTCCTAATAAGACTGTACTCCAAATAGATGCACAAACAAGAGACAGTTTTCCTTTCCACAGCTCACTGTCACATTAAGGGGACACTGCTATCGACTGGTACAAATTCCTAATGTTTGTCATGCATTCAAGGACTTGCGAGTATCTCTAGATTTAAGACACCTCCTGCCTGCTGAGTCTAGTTACAG
The DNA here is from genome assembly GCF_019279795.1 of Protopterus annectens. Taxonomy (NCBI): domain Eukaryota; kingdom Metazoa; phylum Chordata; order Ceratodontiformes; family Protopteridae; genus Protopterus; species Protopterus annectens. The sequence continues at coordinate 1,928,362,811 of NC_056725.1, read as the reverse complement.
GATCAACATTGTGTTAAGGCAAGCCCAGTTAAATCGGGTCTATATCAGAACATCGAAGTATTAAAACTTTGAATTTTCTGATATTGAACACTATTCAGCGAATGCTAAGAATAGCAAAGCTGCAGAACAGCGAATTCTTTCCTTGGGAAAGAATTTGGTTGGCCGATTCTGTGGCTTCGCTATTCTTAGCGCTGTGGTGGAAAGGTATGGGTTGGATTCAGGTAAGTGTGCGATTGTTTGTACGTTAGGGTTAGGGGTGGGTTAAGTGAGTTAGGGTTAGGGTGCAGGTTAGGCGTGTGTGCGATAGTGACAGACTTTAGGGTTAGGGGCGGTTTAACTGAGTTAGGGTTAGGGCGCGGGTTAGGTGAGTGTGTGATAGTGACGGACCTTAGGGTTTGGGTTAAGGTAAGTGGGCAGATTGTAGTGTATGTTTAGTTTAGTGTAGTGTTAGATGTAGGAGTTTAAGTGCATGTGTGTGGTTGCTGTTTGTTTGATGTGCTTGTGTTGTGTGTATGTGTTTCGGTGCAGCAAATTTTTTCCATGGGAAAAAATTTGCTGTTCTGAATGTTCGATATTTTCATGTTTAGATGTTTTGAGGCCAATGAAATAGCATTTGCTATTTTCATCCTTTGATAATGTGATATAAACTCATTAAATCTAGGTGGTACATTTCATTCCAAGTATCTAGTCTGTCTTAAGCCATTCTGCTCCTGGCTGCTGGCATTGCACCCATTTTCTACTCATCTCCTTACAGATGATGAGTTTTTGCAGTGCCTCCATGGATCGTTTTTTGGGGCTATGATACACGGGTGAGGTGGTCTTCAGGCAGTCACTTGTGAATATTATTTTGTTGCTTGACTAGTACATTGAGAACCTATAAGCTTGGCAGCTGTTATTTTCTTTAAATAACTGTTTCTTCCTGCTGTACCCTTAAGCTGTAGAAATGGGTCCATTTTGGATTAGTCCACTTCCCTAGTTAACAAGCTTTAATTATTTAATTAATACGTTTAAATATGTTGTACATTTATAATACCTCAGCTCTGGTATTTAGTAAATCAATATGCATAATATTTGCTTCCTGATTTCCACTTAATCTGTATTTCACGTGTGTGTGTGTGTGTGTGTGTGTGTGTGTGTGTGTGTGTGTGTGTGTGTGTGTGTGTGTGTGTGTGTGTGTGTGTGTGTGTGTGTGTGTGTTTTATTTGCAGTCCATTATCTTTATGCAGTTTTTGTTTGATAGCTGACTGATTAAAATTCATACTTTGCTGTGCTTGACTATCTTAAGATGGGTAACTTTCAGGATTTCCTCTTTAACAGCACATGTTCATAGTGGAATAACAGTGTTCTCAAGATGCAAGCAAGTTAGTTAATGTGGAGAGTCAAACCTCATTACTTTGTAGGAATGCTTTATTCGTTGCATGTCCCAGGGCTGTATTAAGACAAATAAAGATTACTTTTAAAACCACTGTAGCTTGTCATTTTAGGTAGGAACTGAAAAGCAGTTGAGTCACCTGTAAAAATAGTCTGTTTTGTTTGTTAGCCTATGATTTATTATAGTATGAAATGTCACTACTATTTGAAAATGTGCACACTGATTGTTTAGAGCCGTCAACATGCCCATTGTAATTCCCGCACTAGCCATAAGAAGAAATCCAGGCAACTGTAACTGTGAAAAACTAGATATAGCTGTTCTGCACCCAGCTTCACGGAGAAACAAAACTGTTTGTCAGAAGGGTGGAATACAGACTTTTATATTGAGAGTCTGCAAGTGTTTTCACATAAGCAGTAGGGCCATGTATTCAAGCCTGAACCCCAAAGTCAAACAAAAGAAAGTCAGTTATGTTATTAACTAAAAAAATAAAAGAAGAATAAAAACATCTTGCTAAACACTAGATAATGGGAACTGATTTTTAAGAGAGAGATAAATTGGTTTATGTACAGTATACTACTCAAGCTTTGGAATGTAGATGCCGGACCTTTGCATAGAATAAAACATAGATGGTCCCTTCACAGCTGCACAAGAAAATTAAAGTTTGCTTGTGCAATGACATTATTTAGAAAAGGTAAGAAACATTTTTTCTTTAATGTTGCACTAAACCATGACTGGTATGGTAATGCTGGATTTACTTGAAATCCCAATCCCTCAGAGCCACACGCTCCAGGGATATAAACCTTGTCATCACAATGAACACAACATGCTGGAGGGATAGGTTCCTGACCCAGAGACTCCCCAGACACTGGAATAGATGCCCACACATGTCAAGCAGAGCGTCTCTTTGGCCCTCTTCAAAAAGAACCTTGACGATTGGATGGGAGATAGGAAATTCACCCCGGGGGTCACGTCAGTCACCCTGCTAGACAGGGGTTCAGGGAAGTAAATATTGTGAGAAGAAATAGCCAGGGAATTGTTATGGCTAGGCTTGTATAAGCCCTAGGGCCGGTAGCCAAGTACCAACCTATGAACCTATGATCACAAGGTGACATGATTAAACCACACCAACAAGTAGGTGAGTCCAGCATTACCCACACCCTGTCATGAAGTATTGCTAAAGTCATAGGTGCAAGAACCATAGGGTGAGGGGGAGGCAAGAGCCCACCCCACACTTTTAATAGCTGCCCAATATGCCCTGAAACCGCTAGTGGGGTAGAGATTACATGGAAACATTTGCACCAGCGTTTTTGAGGTAACAGCAAGCTCAGGTTGCTGGAAAAGATGATTTGATGAATAAATCATTTTCTTCCAGTTGCCTGAGCTTACGGTTACACTTGTGCGAATGTTTATTTTAGGCTTACCGATCAGGTGTATTAGACAAAGCTGAAAATAACACCGGGAATGAAGGTCAAAAAAACTAGAGATCATTTTTAAACATCATTAAGTTATTTAAAAATTTAATAGAACAGGTTCTGCATAAACATGCTTTTTCTGAACAATCAAAATATGAAACTTTGTCTGGCATTAGCGACTGACTGTAATCCTCAGCATACTTTTGAACTTTTGCTAAAGAATTCTGGACAAAACAAAAAGTAATGTGGAGATATAAGACCAAGATCAGGGTTAGATTTAAATATTCCCCTTATAAACTTAAAGATTCTATAATAACAGGTTTTGCATTACCCTGCATTTTCTGAAGGATATGAAGTCACAAACTTAAATGTCTTATCAGATAATGAGCACAATCCTCAGTGGTTTGCTAGAAAACCACAAATTTTAAGAGGAACAGAACAAAAATATGAGGCAATAATCTGGGCATTCTCCGAAATTCTGAAGAGTTGAGAGGTATGATCCTGAGTATTTTACCATAAGATTGTACATTTTACAAGGGACAGGGCAAAATATGAAGCAAAATCAGGAACATTTTGCAAAATTCTGGACAATTTATTTATTATTCTTTGTTTACCAGGTAAGTGGGCTGGGCTATTGACTCCTTTCAACCGTACCCTAGGATAAAGAGGGGTAAAGGCAGCAGTTTATACAGGTACAATAATGCATTACATTCATTTACATACGTTGTACAGTTGAGAGGTATGTTCTGCAAATAAAGTTTGATTTCCATAAGTTGAGGCACACCTGCGTGTTTATTGCCTTTCACCCATTGAGTATCAGGATAAGCTTTAGCTCTTCTGCCTAATAACCTGCTTTAGGCAGACTTTTCCAGAGAGGTACATTTCACTGGAGGTAGACTGACTTCCTGGTAGCAATCATGTTGCAGTATTTATTCATTCATTCTCTTCGACCCACTGTTTGTTGTTCAGGATTTTTATGCGTTTAGGCAGAGAATTCCTGACAAGCTATGAAAGTAAGTCATAAAAAAACTGTTTAGAGTCATAGATTTTTCCAAGGCCAACCAGTGTTATGACCATTTATGCCTTGCCAACACAGCCCCCAGGCAGCACCTTTTTTTCTGAAGCACAACACAATTTCTCGCAAGACTACAAAATGCAAATGAACAATGACCACAGAAACGAGCAAAGGATAAAACATTTAATTCACCTCTAGCGCCTCGGCAAGAATGCCTTCAAGGAGTAAATAATTAGACACAGTCACAATATATACTATTTAGAAATAATCAGTTTACATAATAAAAGACCTCCAATTGCTCTCTTTATTTAAACCTATAGGAATCAGTGTGTTATACTTAAGAATATACACTGATTCCTTATATAGCAATTTATCTTTTAAAGAAGCCAGTTAACCCAAATTCAAAATAACTTTTTCCAAAGTACAGCCCTTTAACAGCATTGGATTGCTAAAATGCATTGCAAGGGGACTTTCTAAATGTCCATTTCTAATGTCGCTAATATGCTCCTGAAATCTTATCTTAAGCATTCTTTGACTCTCCCCCACATAAAACATGTCACAAGAACATCTTAAAATATAGACAATCCCAGCTGTATCACATGAAAAATATTCAGTAGGGTTAAAACTAACTCCATTTACCCTCAAAAATCTGTTAACTATTTGTCTACATATACAGCATTTTCCACAGGGATAAGTGCCTCTCTTAGAAGCAACCCTGTGTCCTATATTAATATCTGGTGATACAAATCTACTGTGCACTATTAAATCTACTATACTTTGGCCCTTTTTAAAAGAGATGTATGGCTTATAACTAGTAATATTCGGGTCTATGTTAAATGTTCGAACATCCAAAATGTCGAACATTACATGGTTGAGACCAAATGTTTGACATTTGGATGTTCGAACATCAAGTAAAACAAAGTAAAAAAAGAAAAAAAACACTAACAGCGTAGGCAGGGGGGCAAGCCCCCCTGCACCCCCCACACCCCCCTACTTAAATATACCAACTCCGAGACCACACTTCAGTGCAGAAAAGGGAAATTTTCCCTATCTGCACTGTACAGCGCCATTGAAAGTCTGTCTTCAAACACTCAAACTTTTGTTTGGTCTCGACCATGTAACGTTCGAAATTTTGAGCGTTCGAAGATTTGTCAGCTACCCTAATATTCATCAGTTCTCTATCTTTTAACAAAGGCCAGTAATATTTTAAGAGCTTAACGATTTTTTTCACTAAGAATATTATAAAGCGATACAAAATAAATATTTTGTAGATTATTGTCACCATTCCTCCTGGAATTAAATGGGGGAGCTTTTCCTATTGGCAATGGTCATAAGAAGGAATATCCTCCTGGAATTAAATGGGGGAGCTTTTCCTATTGGCAATGGTCATAAGAAGGAATACTTAACACTCCTTCAGCCTTATTACCATATCTAACAGAAACCTCATTATAACAACCATTACGTTCTCGTTTAACCTTCTGATACGCTTCCAAAATTGTATTTATACTATAACCCCTACTTAAAAGCATAGCAGATGTACGTTTAACTTCAGTTTCAAGATCTATATTTAAACAACATATTTTACTCAATCTTAAAAATTTCCCATATGGCAATGAATTAATCAAATGTAATGGATGACAACTATCAGCATGTAAGAAAATATTCCCCTTCGCTGTTTTTCTGTGGATTGAAGTAACTGTACCCCCTTCAACAGAACCCAGTAAATTAAGATCTAAAAAATTCACTTCATGGCCCTTCTGTATGCCATCAAACTTTAAATTAAAGCTATTATTATGCAAAAGATGAACAAATTCACTAACATCATCAAATCCTCCTTCACAAATAAAAATCAAATCATCTGTGTAACAAAAATATTTAAGTACATAATTTAAAAAAAAAAACTGCTCTGTTATAAAACTTCCATCTCAAACATTGCCATAAACAGATTGGTATACATGGGGGCAAAAGAAGCCTCCATAGCCATTCCTTGCATTTGATGAAATATTTCATTATAAAAAATAAAAAAAGTTACCTAGACAAAATTCAACAAGTTCTTTTGTGTAGCATGACAAAGGACTATCTCCCCCAAAAAATCACGAAGACTTTAGCCCGTGTTCATGTTGGATACTGGTTTATAAACTTTGAACATCTAATACAACCCAATACATATTTTTCTTCCAGTTTAAACTACCTATTCGATCCACAAAATCTTCTGTATCTTTAATATAAGAGGGAATTTTTTTAACCTGTTTAAACAAAAAATCATGAAGAAACACACACATGTTATAAAGAAAATATCTGCATGCTGAAACGATCGGACATCCCACTAAGTTATCTAAGCCCTTATGGATTTTAAGTAAACAATAAAATAAAGCTAGTTCACTTCCATGCACTGAGAACTTCCTTTCTACGTATTTTTTATCAAAATAATCCTGTATAAATCCCTTTTGCAATAATAACTTGTACTGTTTAAGAGCTTCCAAATAACAACCAATATCACATCTTTGATAAACATGTACATCATTTAACAAATGATAGCACATATGTATGTATTGCTTATAATTCATAACCACATTACAGTTTCATTTATCTGAAGGTTTTACAACTAAATGAGTATTATTGCTTAACTCCATTAAGCTTTGCGACTGCTCTTTAGATAAATTATATTGAGTACTGTAGTATCTACAAAATTATTATACAGTTGTTTCACTGAGAAGCTAAAAGCAGCAGAAAACTGTTGAATACATTCATTCACAAAGGGAGGTATAAACTGGCTTTCAAATTTGACCCACAAAGTATCTAAATAACAATAAGCATTATCTTGGGTATCAGTCCATTCTTCCTTACAAGAAAAAAAGCTCTCATCTGAACTGGTGTCCAAATTTACAGCAGAGACATATTTCAAAGAAGTTTTATAAAAATACTATGCAAGATGCAACTTTCTGATCAAGCGAAAAAATTCACATTTGAGGGTATGTAATCTTGGAATCACAGTTGGTACAAATTTTAACCCTTTATCTAAAACATATTTTACTGTTTCTGACAATTCAACCCCTGAGGTGTTAACAATACGGTTTGAATAATCATAACTAGCAACACTGTCATTAAGAGCAGCATTAATGCCATCTACCATTTTTTGTTGTTGAACTGTCCCATCTGTGAACTGTCCTTGTCCATTCCTCCCTCTTTCTCTCTGTTGGACGAAAAGTTTCACTCACTGGCCTTTGGAATGTCTCTGCATTTTACTGGTTGTTGTGCACATAGGAAAGAGGGATAGTTTTCTCCTTCACTGTCGCCTTCTGTAAATTGTTCTGAAGTCTCCGAAAAGGAAACCGCCAAAGACTTTTTCTGATTTTGGGTTGTACGTGATGATTTGGGCTGCCCTGGAGTTTTAAACTTCCAAAGAAAAGCTTTGCTATTATCATAGTCTCTAATGTCTCTTTTCAATTTGTCCTTTTTCTTTTTTATCAAATCCTATGCCTAGGATTTTAGTTTATCATTCACATCACTAAGTAATGTGTCTAAGTGAGAGGAGAGGTAGTAAGATGTACAGTCAGTTCAGTGCACAAAGTAAGTATTTCCACTCACAGTCACTGTTGTTTTATCCTATCCAATTCCAGCGAAATTTTAACCCACTTTAAGGCACAGTTGTGAGCAGCTGCAATCGATCCAGAATGAAAATGCTGATTATCCTAATCTTCAGCAAGAAAAGGTGTACTCTAAAAGCATGGAGCCCTCTTGGTGTTATATTCAGCACTAAATACCTGTTCAGGCCAAGAATATTAAAATGAGCATTAGTTTCTTTAAAAAGTAAACTGCAATGGTTTCTATCTTCCATACATCTTTCCCAAAACTTAGTGGGTATATCCATGCCAGCAACTGTCCGAATCTCAGTATGTAATAAATATTGATCCATAGACCATTGAGATTGGTCAGCAACTTCATCACAAAAAATTCTAGGCAGGTTATTAGATGGACCTGTGGTCATAACAGAGCTAAACCACAACACAATATCTCACAAGACTGCAAAATACAAATGAACAATGACTACAGAAATGAGCAAAGGATAGAAATTTTAATTCATATATACTATTTATAATTAAACAATTTATATAATAAATTAATTAATTAAATACTTCCAATTGCACTCTTTATTTATTTTAGCACCCTTTGTTTCCTCCAGGAGGGCCATACCACTGAGACTCAGAGTAAATTTTTGGATACCCATCTAATCATCTAGTTTGCGTTTAAAGTAAGATAGTGTATCACACTGTTTAAACATGTAGGGTAGGTTTATTCCAAAGTTTTTTGAGGCAGTGCCTTACACTGTTCTGTTTTTATCTGTTGGTAAAGTTTTAAGTCCCTGGTTCTAGTATTGGTGGAACCTTTGGACTTGCAGAGAAATAGAAGGTACAGGTCAACTGGGTCTCTAATGTGCAGTAAGTAAGACATCGATCTCCTCTCAAAAGTCTGTATGACACTGACTAAAAGGATAGATCTTCCAGGCTGTCTTGGTAGGTCATGGACTTTAGGCCTGCGATCCTTTTGCCTAGGAACCTTTGGGGTCTTGCTAATTGTCTGATATGATTAATGAGATACACCCCTAATGAAGCATTGTACTCTATAAGTGTCCTGATCAATGCTGATTTTAAGGGCGTGATTGTCTATGTGACACTATTCCTTTGACAATTAGTTGGACTAAATAAATGGATTTCTTGACAATCATTGTCAAATGATGGTCAAAGGAGAGGAAGCTATTAGCCCAAGTGCCTAGGTCCTTGACAAAATATAAATTTTGTAGTTGTGTATTAATCTATACAGTATGATGAGGGGACGAGTTGTCTACAAAGTGATGATACTACAGTTTTTAACTTTTAGTTTGAGACATTTGTAGTACACCAAGTGTTTACTAGGGAGAGTTCATTCAGGACATTTTGGGTGTCATAGGGTGACTTAACCTCCAGTTTAACCAGATATCTTGAGTGTCCACTTGGAGATTTGTGAAGTAAATACCAAAAAGATGTCCCAGCACTCAGCACTGAGGGACACACTAGTCACTTTCATACATTCTTATGAGGCACCTGTAACTCACACTGTGTTAGTTCTGTCTTTCACCCACTTTGCTATCCATCCTTCTACATATGGGTCGATTTTTAAAGCAGTTAGCTTTGCATGATGCCAACATGGTGAATGGTGAAGACCTTTGCCTGGTCAACATACACCATGTGTACTGCATGGACATTATCTACGGCCTTTGTAACTCTCTTGATGAAGTTTACCAGGTTAAATAGTCTCCACCATTCATAAAGCCAGACAGTTATGGGTCAAGTCTTTAAGGGGTCTTGATATCACAGTTAGATTTTAGTTCAGATGCGGCTTGTAAGGACGGTCTGTAAGGGCATGTTTAACACTATTTATTAAACAACCGGATATAAGATGTGTATAAAATAAAGGTAGATTCAAAACTGTTGTATACCAGAAATCTGACAAAACCAAACATCTCGCCTGTCTTTTTTTTTTCTTACCCAAATGTCACAGTGTTGTCAAATGATTTATGGAGTGTGACAAACCTTTTTGATGTGCAGTGTGATGTACTTAAATGGGGAAGCCCTTGGCTCTGGCTTTTGATGAAATTAAACCCTAGTAAAAGGACTCCATGCCCCACACTGTCCACTGTCTCCCCTGCATACCCCCAGTGTGCTTCCTATTCCCCACCCCCATCCTGGACATGTCACAACATTGATTACTTTTTTCTTATTTTCTCATACTTTGTTGTACCCTTCAGATTTTTCCTGCATTAGGCCAAGATTTTACCATAATAAATGAAGTCGAAATAATCAAATTATATCAGAGGTCTCAGATCCCCTAAGCCATTGTGTTCTAGATGCTATCAGTTGCATTTTAGAGCTTTTTTTCAAACATTTTGAGTCAAAGATTGCCTGAATAAAAACTGTGGCTAAAGAAAGAAATTCATTCTTACTCTTCATTTTCTTCCTGCATCCTTTCAGCACTCTCTGAATGTTCAAAACTGCACAATAATAACTGTGGAGGAAATAATAGATTTAAACTGATAGTCTGAAGGTTGCTTGGGTACCTGAAACCACTGGGTTCTAGAGTCTGTGAAGTACACTCCCCAGCCTTTTGCTGCAATTAAGTCCTGGGCAAAACTTACCACTAAGTAAAGAATTTCAGTCACATTTTTCCTTTCAAGAAAGAAATTTGTGCCCAAGACTTGATGATGATCAAAGCTAGCAAGAAGTACTTACTAATAAACTGAAGATAAATGCTTGCAAAGATACTTGAGTCATATTTTAGAACAGTGTCTGCCTCCCTGTCCAAAGCAGATTTGGTGTATCCCATTGATGTTAGTGATAGAATTATATAAAGTAAAACTGTTTTCCCTTATAGTAATAACGTATTTGATAGAAAAAAATATATGTACTTTGGTGTAGAACTGTTTTTATTTCTTAGTAACAGAGGTTTGCTAAAACTGCTTTCTATCATAGTAACAGTGTGCTATTTTTAGAAATAGCATGAAATGCAGCATCTTCAAGTACATAAAAGAAATGTGCAGTAAACAAGTTTGATTAGTTTAACAGAATGCGCTTGTATGGAACAAAACATATTATACTCCTGAATGCTTTTGTAACAAATGGCATTAATAACAGAGGCTTGTTAAAATGTCATAAACACTTGAATGTATACAGATATTCAAGTGAATAAACCTACTAAAGTGAAATGGCTAACACAGCAGAAAAAGTTACAGGCTATCCTGTCAGTGAAATAACATTTCAGCCTGTTGAAGAAACTATTTTTCTCTGGATGAGATACGAATGCAGACAGAGAATGCTTCAAATACAGGAAAAGGATGTTTCATGTTTCATCAAGGACAAAGTTTGAAACTAGATAAAAGTGACTGTAAAAGACTGTCTGTTGGACATTTTGTAATTTCAGTCAGCTGAGGAAGTGCAGTGAATCTGACAGTGATCTGTGTTATAAAGAAAACGTTATAATCTTGACAGTAGTGCTTGGCCGGCTAGTCTCAATAAACTTTTCAGTATGCAAATATACAGTTGTACAGTATCTTAATCTGTGTAACCTGTTGTTAATTCAATTTAACAGTTAGATTGGGACAAAATTGCATGGTAAATGTCCACAGTCTTACTTTTCTAGTTGCTACTGTCACACATCATGCAGCTTTCCTCTTTCACAGCTACCTTATGTGTATCCATCTGGCAACCAGAATATAGTAACATTTTAACCTGATACAAATATGCCTCCTTACCCCTCAAAGTTAGCCACCAGTGTCTGTGTACTCTTCTGATATGTGATTGTGAGAAAAGTGAAAAAAATATTTCAGTTATGTATTCCAGCCTGTTGCTCCTAGACAGTACAAAGCTAATAAACAAGCTGTAGTGATTCTGTGTACATACATCTGAGGTTTGATTGTGGAAAAAGTTAAGTAAATAATGACCACACTGTCACTACCTCACACAAGCAATTGAGAACTTCCGTGCTTACCTCTGAGGTTTAATTGTTAGGAAAATTAGAGAAGTAAAGACCACAGATTTCCTAGTCCCAAACAAGTTATAGTGACATTCTTTAAATACCTCTTGAGGTTTGATTGTGAGGAAAATTAAAAGAAAATTTGTCTCACTGTTCCCAGCCTCTCACCACCTTCACACAAAAATTATATTAACCTTCTATGCACACCTCTGAGCAGGGCCAGTTGTAGAACAGGAGGGTCCATGGCAGATGCTTTCACTAAACCTGTGTCAAAATCCACTTCTACAACTTGAGTTTTGGATTCTGCCAGGATCTAGATGTTTTTATTAAGTACCTCTTACTGGTGTTAAGGTCTAGTCACACACTAGAGCAATATCGCAATCATAGGTCACCATAAAAGAGCAGCAGGAAACTGTTTTAACACTTCAGTTGGACTTTAAGTCCAGCTGAGTTTCCCACCACACTTTAGTGGTGGTTACTCTATGTGTGGCAACAGTAAGTGTGTTACAGCACTACTGCCTTTATTCTGTCTTACTTTTAAGTATATGGCTACTGGAGCAGGTATCATGCAGGTGCAACTTTTGCTTTGTTTGTAATTTTCTGTGAAATTTCTATACGTCTATTCCCAAAGTTAAGTCATATTTACAGTATATACATCTTATGTCACATATATGCTTCTATTATGGCAGTAGACAGTAAAAATACTCTGCCCTTTCAGATGTCTAAGTGCCCTTTTTGCCTTCCACACCCTAAGCTTTCTGCAGCTTCTGGCACCTCAGGCTAAAATACATTGTTTTTGTTTTATTAAACTCCTGGCTCTTTTTGAATAAACTGTACGTATCAGGTGTTTATTTGTGAAGCACAAACCAAGGTTTTTTTTCATTACTGGTAGAGTTTGTTAATTTTTAAATAGCATTTAAGATGCTACCAAGACTACATGATTAGGCTGGATATTGTGATCTAAAGTGTTTGCTGATGAGTTATTCTTACCTGTTGTGAGTAACATGATTTGTTAAGGTTTAATATCCTTCTGTCTATTCACAACCTCTTTTTCTCATTTTTGTTTATGGTTGGGAAGCCACATCAACAGTGACAATCATCTAGAGACAATGTTCACACTGTTGGGTGGCTAGCCCTTTTGTTGTTGTTCTTCCATACCACACACACACACACACACACACACACACACACACACACACACACACACACACACACACACACACACACCTAAGGCCAATTTGGAGTTTCCAGTTGGCCTACTGTATATCCTTGGAATGTAGGGGAAACTAGAGCACCCAGTAAAAACGCACATGAACACAGGTATGATGAGCAGACTCCATACAGAAGGCACCCCAGCCAAGAATCATACAATAGAACCTCTTGCTGTGAGGTGAGAATGTTACCCGCTACGTCACTTCCGCCCTCTTGTTAATTAAGACAATGTATAAACATATAATCCTAGTAATAGTATGTGTAGGTACCCATAGTAAGCCTAATATATATAATTCCAAGGCGAGGTTGGAAATACTTAGAAACAATGTAATTTAAGTTGGTTTCTTTAGCACTGTACGTGTTTACACATTTCACCTTGAAGACTAGCTCCTTGAGGTAAAGTGAATGGATCACAGTATCATGTCACACAACAACAATATCTCTGGAATTCCATTAGGGGCCTCTACCAGTTCATTGCAGGGCATGCTGATAGTGGAGTACAGTTACAGATCTGTCACCACTACAAACGGTATCAGGTACAGTGCTTGTATTTGTTGGGAAATAGAAGTGTTAGAGAGGGAGGAGCAGGCACAAAGGACTGAGACAGAGTACTCTGGTCCTATATGAAGGACTTAAAGTTCTGGTGTTGGATTCAATGCTTTCTGTGGTCCTCCTCATATATGTACATAAATTGTGTACACTGGATTTCATTAAAATTTAATTTTGTATAGATATCTCTGGAGGAGAGTGAAATGTTGGTAGGCAAGGAGTTAAAAAATAAACTGTTAGCTAGGAAAAAACATCAGTTCTTTAGAACAAAGCAAAAAATGTAATTAAGTTAAAGAACAGTTTCAGATTTGGAAGGACTGTTTGTTTGTTTTGTTCTTTATTTTGCCTTAATGGCTGTTAATTACAGATGTACTTCAAATCAAAGCACAATGGCTGGCAAGAATTGAATTGTATGTTTGTTTCACAGTTGTTGATGCATGGCCACAAATAATATCCAGGAGTGTTGTTCTTGTTACGTTTATCACAAACAGATGATAGTCTTTATTAGTAACAGTCATAAAAGGTAATATTCTTCTGACTATAATTACGTAATGTGCAAGGCATTATTATATCCAGATTTTGTAATACTAAATTCCAACAAGAACAGCTTAATTTTTTTCTTGTTCAGTGAATCATTTTCATTTGCTAATGTTATGCACATCTTGAAAATCCGTACTAACAAAACAGCAAGACTGGTCATCACTGTCCTGTGTTTATATCTTGATTTTGTCCTGGTAGTCTGAATCCTGAGATTAGCTAATAAGTTGCAGCTTCATAAATTGGTTAGGTGATGCTGTTATCTCACAGTTCCAGAATCTGGTGTCACTGCTTGTCCTAGTTACTGTCTGTGTGGAGTTAATGTTCTTCTAGTGTCCATGTTTCCTCCTGAAGTCATAGGATCATTAGGAGGTTACTAGGCTATTGGCCCTGAGGCTCTTATAAGTCTAGCCAAGAGTTTAGCCCATGTTTAGACAAATTAGCACTCAATGCCCTGTCCAACAGGGACACGGGTGGAACCCCAGGGTTATATTTTCTGTTTCCCATCCAGTTATCCAGGTTGTGCTTAAAAAGGGGTAAAGAGGTACTCTGCTTGATGTGGAGAGGAAATCTATTCCATAGATGGGGGAGTCTGGGAGACAAATCTGTCCCGCCAACAAGTCTTGTTGATGTCACAGAACAGGTTGAGGGGTTACTTGAGTGGAGCTTGACTTGCGGATATGTAGCAGTGTAGCAGTGGGGTCCATGATCGCCTTGTATGCCAGACAGAGGTCACCTCTGAGGAGTCTGTATGAAACTGAGTAGAGGGATAGGGCTTTTAGCCTATCTGTGTATGGTAGATGTTTGAGGCCCTGGATCCTCCTGGTCAGGAACCTCTGTGGTCTCTTCAGCTGCTGCATGTGCTTTGTGAGGTACATGCCGAAAGGGGTGTTGTACTCAGTAATGGGCCTTATAAGGGAAGAATACAGGATGTTATGACCTCCTTGTCCCTGGATGAGATATCCTTACTTATGAGGTGGGCCATGTAGAAGGCTTTCCGTACAATGGAAGCAACATGGTGGTTAAAAGTCAGGTTGCTATCAACCTGGATGCCCAAATCCCTCATGACTGATTGCGTGCTTAGGACTTTGTTATTAATGTGATAATTTGTGGGGACATCACTCTCCCCAAAGGGGATGATGATGCATTTTTTTTGTATTCAGCTTGAGGACATGTTTCTGGCACCAGTCATTTGTCTGAGTGTGACCCTCTTGGAGGATGTCCACTTCACTAGGGGGATTGATGACTGCACCCAGCTTGCAGTCATCTGCAAACTTGGTAAACCATAGCCCACTGGTTTTGGCCTGAATGTCAGAAATGTATATCCCAAATAACAGAGGCCACAAGACTGAACCCTGGGGTACACTGCTTGTTATGGGTCTACTGCTTGAGGTGACTTCACTTATTTTGACTAGGTGGGTTCTATCAGTGAGTCAGTTTGCTACCCATCTGGTAACATATGGACTGATGCTTAGTTGAGAGAGTTTATCTATTTTGCCCGAGTGGGGAATAGTGTCAAAGACTTTGGCCAGGTCAAGGTAGATGGTGTGCACAGTCTTCCCATTGCCCATGGCTTTGGTGACGTCTCAAAGAAGTCGATCAAATTTAGCAGACATGACCTCCCCTTGACTAAGCCAAACTGTGTGGGATCAAGTGTTTGGAGGTTGCCAATGTTCTTGTTAATGAGGTCCATGATAATCTGTTCCATGGCCTTGCAGATCAGGCTAGTTAGGCTGATGGGTCTATAATTTCCCAGATCGGTGGACGTTCCACCTTTGTGTAAAGTGATGAAGGTGTCCTCCACTCGGATGGGACAAAGCCGGTATTCAGGCTTTGGTTGAATAGGGTGCCTAACGGTGCTGCATGTTCCTGCCTGAGTTCACATAGGATGCAGCATGGGATGTTATTGGGTCTCATGGAGGCTGCATTTTTTGCCTTTGGGAGAGCAGTGATGATTTGTTCCCTAGATGCAAGGGGAAGGGGGCAGGTACTGGGGATGCTCTGATTTACTGATGGGGGCAGAGGGGTAAAGTTTTCACTGAATCTATCAGCCAGCAAGTTTGCTATATCTACGGCATTTGTATCCTTGACCAGCAGTTATGAACAGATCTAAGTGCTTCCTTTGAGATTGCGGACATATGTGAGGAAGGCCTTATGATTGTCTCTAGTAGATGTGGCCAATTTGGACTTGGTTTGCTTTGGAGGATTTCACTAATGCTTTTATTTGCTTGTTCAGGCTAAGGATACATTGCTTCTAATTGGACACCTGCTCCTTCTTGGTCTTGGACAGCAATTTTGTTTCCTTTTGTTATAGAGTTTATTTATTGCAGATGTCCACCAGACAGGTTTACTCTTCTTTGCTGAAGATGACTTGGTCCTGTTGGGTATTTCTGATTCCATGTATTTGTATAAATGCTCGTAAAGTGCTTTGGTGTAGTTTTGGATATTGGTGGCAGTTCCTACAGAGGGGGAGGGGGCTGTGAAGCTGTTTATACCATCCCTCAGGGGGTCCATATTACAAGACCAAAGACCCATTCTGTTGAATGGGTCTTGGTCGAACATAAAAGGCTGAAAATGCAAAATATTGAAGCGGTTGTTAAGTGAATTCTTTCCCTGGGAAAGAATTTGCTTGGCCGCTTCGGTACTATGCCATTTTTGGCATTGTAGTGCGGTCTCGGAGTTGGTATATTTAAGTAGAGGGGCAAAGCCCCCCACTTAATGTAATGTTTGAAATTTTTTTTTTGTTGGAACAGCGATTTTTTCCCTTGGAAAAAAATCGCTGTTCTGACACTTTGACATTGTAAGCTTTCGCTTACATAGGTTGATTAATCACCGTTCGCTTTTTTAAGCATTCAGTGAGCTAATATAGACCCTCCCTCAGGAGGCTGTAATCAGCTTTGGAGAAGTTTTTATGTTTGATCCTAGCTAGAGTGGGATTGGGGGAGATAATGACTTTGAAAGTGACCGCTTTATGGTCTGATCTTACCAGGGAGGACGATACTGTAGGGTTGCTGCAGTGGTTACTCATGTTGGTTACTACCAAGTCCAAGATATTATCACCTGTTGTGGAGGTATCGACTAGCTGTTCCAGGGCATTTGCATTGACAAAATCAAGGAATCTTTGGGCATTTGTGTTCTGGCATGAGTAGTTCTTCCAATCTATGTTTGGGAAGTTAGTCACCCAGGATCAGGGTAGAGTTGAATCTTGATAGATTCGAACAGTTCCAAATAGGTGCATTGGGCATCTTTATTCAGATTTGGGGGCCGGTAGCTAGCTATTATTTGAATAGGGTCTTGTCAGTGGTTAACTGCACCTGGAGTGTCTCCTGTGTGTGATGCTGAATGATTTACTACTGTGAGCTGTCTGACTGCACTGCCTTCTCTTGCTTTGTCCTTGTGGCCAGATTAGTGCCTGAAATAAAGTCTGCAAGGATTACTTTACTTAGTTGTTTAATAAATGGTTTAATACATTAAAAATTAGAATAATTTGCCACTGAATTCTGCTTTGTGTGGTTTGCTGCACTGAATGCTGTTTTTGTCTTATTTTGTTTGTTTGGATGGCTGTTCATGCATCACTAAATCTGTTGAATATCCTATTAAATGTTTTTGACTGAAATGGGTACCACAATTCTGGTACTTTTCTCATTAGTGTCACAACAACATGACCTGTGTGCATAAGCAAGCAATAGTGAAGCAGTTGCAAGAAGCAGTTACTAGAATGATCATTTGGGTATCAGCCACTCACATCAGACTAATTGAGTTCCAGTTGTGCATCCTAGAAAGAACAGACATGCCAGTGTGCATCATTTTATTCTATATTTTTTATTCTTATATTTTACAAGGTTGAATATGATATACTTTCAGTACCACTAAATTTCAGTAGATTGGACACATTTTCAGCGTAACAAACTATCTCAGTATTACAGTTAACTCACAGATGTAAACACGTAATCCTTTTCTTACCCCTTCTCTTCTCACATCATTTAACTATCATTCATCCTCATCTCTCCCATATTTGTTGAGACACTGAATATTGTCTGGATTTATCAGTTTTAGACAGGGCAACAAAGATGTTAATGTCTAAATGTTAGATAAAATGTTCTTCTCACCACTCCTAACCAGTTTTGTGTATGTAGATGCACCGTGACTTCTATTGCTGTCCCCCTAATCTGTCTGTGATTTTGTAAGCAATAAAAGTGTTACTTGGGAATTTAGTGGCTCGTCAGTCTGTCCATATGTACTATGAAGTCTGAGTTTCTTCATGCAGCAGCTAAACAAAGTTAAAAATCTAAGCAGTATGTGTAGAATCTATGCATCTTGTAACTGTTTTATGTAGGAAAGATAAACCAGGCACTGCAACCCTGATTAGTGATAACACAGCTGGGAGTCACTAGGAAACAGCACCTCCAAACCCAGATAGAAATGTAGTAGTGATTGATGACTCCTCAGGCACTCTGATTCTTCACTCACGAGGTTTGGCAAACGCATGGTGACAGAGAGCTGTCCGTAAGAGAACAAGATTGCTGCTGTTACAAGGCTCTGAGGACCCTTAACCAAAAGAATATAAGTATGACATGGTGGTGGAGTATGTTGGGGGTCACCATTCTAGCTCTCAGACCACTGAGGGACATGGAGAAACAGAAGATGTGCCTATATGTCACAAGTACAAGAAAGATCCTAGTATTGAGTGGAATCCTTCCATCACCAAATATTATGCCTATGTATAAACAAAAGATTAGCAATTGACTAAATACCTGTTGTCATTCTAGGGGCATCCAGTATGTGTCAGCTTGGGGTAAGATGTTTTATAACTCTACTTTCTTCACTATGGATGGTTTGTACTTCTCACTCCAAGACTTCTAAATGCTGGCAAATGTTTTTGCTGCCTCCCTTGGGCATTTTTGGGCAAGGTCCAGCTGATGGACTTCCCAAGCTAACTTCCAAAACAAACTAACCATTAGACTGTATCAAGGTGTACTTAATATTAAAAGGCTAAACAACAAAATGGCGGACTTTGAGGCCCTCCTGCATTTGGATCACATCCATGTATATGCTGTTACATGAAACTAGACCTGCATTTGGATCACATCCATGTATGTGCTGTTACATGAAACTAGTTTAAGTGCCCAGAGAGCACATCCTCAATACCTGCGTTTTGTGCTTACCACTCATTTAGACCTGTTGGAAATGGTGGTGGCATATCCATATTTGTTAGAGACCACAAAATCTTGAGACAGCTACCTTAAAACCCACATCTGGAGCTTCTAAAAGCTCAAATCATAGGTTCATAGGTATGTACTAGGCTAATGGCCCTGGAGCCTTTACAAGCCTAGCCCATAGGATTACTGTGGCATTGTGCCACCCGACCTTAGATTTTCTTCGTGTTTCACTGTTGCAGTCCTCACATATGGGTTATCCAGCTCCCGGTGGCCCTCAGTCGGCCTGAATACCAGAGTCCTTGGTATATGACGTCGGCTGGTGCCAGTTGTAAAACTGTTGTCAGAACATCAGGTATAAAGGGAGGCAGCCAGTGCCATTTCCTCAGTCTTTCTTGCCGCGGAGCCCAAAGCAGATGCAATTCGCACTAGTGCCAGTCGGCCGTTTACCTTCGTTTTGCTTTCCGCCTACCAAGTTGAAGACGCCTTCAGATAAATAACCCATTGGGGATCCACTTTTCTTGCTTTAACGAATGTCAGATAAAATTAATAACTGTCTTGCCTGTGGAAAACAGATTCCACACCGTGATTTCCATTCCTATTGTATAACTTATTTGGGCCTTGAGCACAATGTCTCTAACTGCGATCTCTGTGCTTCCTTTAACCCGTGTACCATATGCCGTAGAGCTATGATTTTGTATAAGCATTTCAGAGTCTGACCTAAGTCTGTCAGTATGGCGTCTTCTGGTCTCCCAACTTCGGATATACCTAGGAAACCCAAAGACAAGGACCGTGACAGGCCTAGGGTTAAATCTGCCGACAATGTACCGGTGAAATTGGTCATGAGCACAGTGGTAGTCAGTTAGGTGCTTTTGCAGCCCCTGCAGTCCGCAGATTTTCAGCCGCAAGCCTCTACCGAGACCTTTACGGAGTCCTTCATGCTGCAGGCTGCTATTTAGTCTTCAGACCCTCCGCCTATCGCCGCCTCAGATGGGTCCGGAGCCGCTTTGCAGGCAGCAGCTTCTGACGCCTCTTCTTTTCGACATGAGAATGGAACCAGACCAACCACCTTAGTTCAGACTTCTGCAGTTGCTAGGCCTCCCGAATCCCTCCAGATTGCTAGTAAACTTTCCAGCTGCAAACCTACTCACAAGCAGGCGTCGGCCTCCCCTCCTGTGCCTCAGTCCGAATTGGTAAAGATGGCTGGTGATCTTCTTTCCCTGATTAGGGGCTGTTACCCCCCTCCCCCTTCAAAGAGGGCTAGGGAATTATCTCCTGGTGTTTTGTCTGTCTCAGATTCTGAGATTTCCAGTATGTCTGCTGGTGAAGAAGGAAATTTTCAACTTTTTCCTGGCTTTGAGGATTCTGATGCTGAGGACTCTATCCCTTCTGCCTCCCCACCAGAAGATTTTTCTTTTGGGGATACTTTGAATACCCTTAGGGAGCATTTTAAATGGGAATGTCAGGATTTTCCACAGTCTAAGAAAATAATCAGGGAATTTTTGGATTTGCCACATCATAAGCCTCTGGCTATACCTCCAGTTTTGGAAGTTGTGTATGATGTTTTCATGGAAAATTCTTTAACTCCTCTAATTCTGTTCCTCCTGCCCCCAGAAAACCGGATAGGTATTATAGCATCCCTGAATCTCATCAGTTCCTTTTTAAAAACCCTGCTGCTGATCCAGAAGTTATTTCTCAGGGCCCCAAGGATGTTAAGGCTACTATCGCTAAAAATCCTGTGCCTTCTGATAGAGTCTAGGGCCTTGGACAGGTGGGATAAAAAAGTCTATACCTCTGCAACTCTTGCCATTAGATCTGTGAATTATTTTTCACATGCTTAAGTATCAGCAGCATACTTTGGAGGCTATTAAGGCTAAACCTGGAGATACTCCTTCCATGACGGCGAACAAAGATTTACAAGACTTACTGATTTCTGCCACTTTAGTTAATAAGCATTCACTTCATTGTGGTTTTGACACTTTGGAGGCTTCCTGCAGACCAGCAGCCATTGGTTCTGTAATTAGAAGGCATGCTTGGCTCAGGGAGCAGCCTCTTTCTGAACCTGTTAAGTCTAAATTGCTGGATGTTCCTTTGCACAAGGACAATCTTTTTAGTAATAAGGCTAAGGAGGTACTGAAGAAGTTGGAGGAGAAGGCAAAATCTATGCAAGCTGTTAAAGATTTCCTTCAGGTTCAGCCTCCTCGGTTTAGTAGGCATTATCCTTCCAAGAATTAGTCTTCCCCTGGTCCTGGCAAGCAGGTTTGCTCTAGGCCTAGGAGTTTCAGAACTTCCAGAGGTCAGGCTTCTGCCCCTCAAAGGGCTAAACAGTGGCATTCTTCTTCTGCTAAATCGGGGAGTTCTAAGCCAGCTTCCCAAAGCAAACATTTTCAATGACTCTGGCTTTCTTGTGCCTACCTCTGCAGGCCCTGGGTTTCCTTTGGGGGGAAGGTTAGCCAGGTTCGCAGAGGTATGGTTTACCATCACAGACAACAAGTGGGTGCTCAATATAGTAAACCAAGGTTACAAGTTTTACTTTCACACCTTCCCTGTTTTACAAGGGTACCCAGACATACCCAGAACTCTCAGGGCAGAGGTAGAAACTCCGATTTCTTCTTTACTGACTGTGGGGGCAATAGAGCCAGTTCCTACAAATCAGACAGGCCTAGGTTTTTATTCAAGACTTTTTCTGGTACCCAAGAAAGGGGGCACCTGGCACCCTATTCTGGATCTGTCTATTCTAAACACTTTTCTGGTGATTCCCAAATTCAAGATGCTCACCCTTCAACAAGTTACTACCATTGCTGGGCAAGGATTCATGGCTGGTAACTCTGGATCTAAAGGAGGCTTGTCTGTACATCTCAATAAGGGAATGTTGCAGGCAGTTCCTTCGCTTTAGGGCTGGGAAGCAACACTTTCAATTTTCTGCATTGCCCTTTGGCTTATCTTCTGCTCCCAGAGTTTTTACCAAGTGCCTGGCTCCAGCTATTGCTTTTTGCAGGCAGAGAAACATTCAAATTTATCCTTACTTGGACTACTGTCTCATTCATACAAACTCCCAAGAACAACTAGAAAAGGATTTGGATTTTGTGAAGAACACTCTTACCTCTTTGGGTTACTCTCTCAATGAAAAGAAGTCAAAATTGGTTCCTACAAGGGAGATTGTTTTCCTGGGAGTGAGTCTGAATACAGCCACCCAGATGGTATTCCTCTCTCAACAGAAGCAAGAAGATCTTTCAGCTTACTTCATGAACTTGGCAAGCATGACCCAGCTCTCTGCAAGGCAATTCCTGCAAGCACTGGGGTTCATGGCTTCATGCATCCTGATGAGGTACCATTGAAGTTTTCTCATATGCAGCCTTGCATATGGGATCAAGAACCTTTGGTGTCCACACACACTGGACTTAGACTTGATTCTTCTCCTGATTCCCTGTCTACAAGTGGAGTTTACCTGGTGGGCGACAGCCTGTTCTCAGAACAAGGGTCTACCTTTCCGCCCACCGCCTGCCAGCCAGACTCTCACCACAGATGCCTCAGATGTTGCAAGGGGGGGGGGGGCTCATCTGGAAGGCAGGGACATACAGGGGACTTGAAGCAACCAGCAGATTCATCTCCACATAAACTTAAAAGAATTGATGGCAGTGCAGCAGGCCTTGCTGGCTTTCAAGGACCTACTCTACCCTGAGACTCTGCTGATCAGGACAGAAAATACCACAGTCATGTGGTACATCAACAAGCAAGGGCGGACTCGCTCTTACTCCTTGTTCAGACAAAGCATGAGACTATGGTCCATAGCAGCATCCATGGGCTTACATCTAATAACCCAGTATCTTCCAGGGAGGCTAAACTCCTTGACGGATCATTTGAGCAGACATGTTCTGGATCCTCACGAGTTGCAACTGAACAAGGACATTTTCCATCGCATCACTCATCATTGGGGCACCCCACAAGTGGATCTTTTCTCCTCTCACACCAATCATCTCCTTCCAACCTTCTGCACCAGGGAGTTTCACAACAAAGCTTGGAGGCTGGACGCGTTGCCCTTCCCATGGACACATCTCTCAGTTTATGCATTCCCTCCTCTGCCTCTTCTTCCCAGAGTGCTGCTAAAGATAAAGGACGAAAAACCAAAGACTATTCTGATAGCACCAGATTGGCCCAGGCAGCATTGGTATCCTCTCCTTTGCAGCCCTTCACAGGCTCAGACTTGGCATCTTTCCCTGGTACCAGATCTGTTGGTTCAGGGAGGGGGAAAGTTCCTTCATCCTCATCTTCAAAGTCTACATTTAACTGCCTGGCTAATACTTTACATCTTTCCCAACAGGTGGTTGAAGTTCTTCATGAGGCCAGGAGGCACAGACTATATATATATTTTTATTTTTTGTATGACATGTGTCCATAGTGCTATCTTCCTGGGTTAGCCTTCTTTTGAGGGCTCCTGACAGTTAAGGCAAGAAAAACTGAGGAAATGGCGTTTGCTGCCTCCCTTTATACTTGACGTTCTGACATCAGTTTTACAACTGGCGCCAGCTGACGTCATATACAAAGGACTCTGGTATTCGGGATGACTGAGGGCTACTGGGAGCTGGATAACCCATATGTCAGGACTGCAGCAGTGAATACACTCGAACATCTACATTTATGGTAAGTGTACACAACTGTACTTTCCCAGTGCCTCTGTCGCGTAGAGCCACTGGAGTGAACCCCAAGCTGAATTTTCTATTTCTCATCCACTCATCAAGATCCCTCTTGAAGAGGGCCAGTTAGATGCTCTGCTTGACATGTATTGGAAGTCTGTTCCATAGCATGGGCTTTCTCTGGGTTATGAACCTGTCCCTCCAGCATGTTCTGTTGATTGTGGTAATAAGGTTTAGGTCTCTGGACGGTGTGGTGTGGAGGGATTGGGATTTCTTTAAGTGTGGTATTTCTAACAGAGTTGGGTCAGACATGGCTTTGTAAGTCAAGCAGAGATTGCCTCTAATTAGATGATATGAGACAGAGAATAATTGGAGTCTGTCCATATAGGACAAGTGTTTAAGGCCTAGGATCCTCTTTGTGAGGTACTTTTGCAGCCTCTCCAGTTGTTGTAGGTGTCTAGTGAGGTACATGCCAAATGATTGGCCTAATGAGGGAAGACTAGAGGGAGACATTGACCTCTTTCTTCCTGGATGCAAAACCCTTAGTAATGAGATGTGCCACATAGAAGGACTTTCTGACCACAGTGACAATGTGGTGGTCAAAAAAGAGGTTGCTGTCAACCTGTGTTCCCAGATCTCTTATAATGCCCTCTGTGTTCAGTGGGCTACCATCGATGTGGTAATTCAAGGGAACCGGGTTTTTCCCAAGGGGGATGATGACACATTTTTTGGCATTGAGCTTAAGGCCAAGGTTCTGACAGCAGTCGTTGGTCTCAGTGAGGCCTTTCTGTAGGATGTCAACATCATTTGGGGAGTTAATAATAGCTCCCAACTTGCAATCGTCTGCGAACTGTCAGCCAGAGTCCCTTCTTGTTGGCCTGGACTTCAGAGAAGTAGATACCAAACAGGAGAGGACCTAGGACCGAACCCTGTGGGACTCCACTTGTGACTGGTCTGCAGTCTGACTTGGAGTCAGCTACTCCCACACTGTGGGTTCTGTATCTAAGCCAGTTTGCAACCCACCTAGTGATATAGGGATTGATGCCTAGCTTTGTGAGTTTTTCTACGATTCCTGAGTGGGGATGGTATCAGAGGCCATGGCCAGATCAAGGTATGCTGTATCAACCATCTTGCCTTCATCCACAGCTGTGATGACTGACTCAAAGAAGTCGACCAAGTTGAGCAGGCATGATCTACCCTTCAAAAACCAAACTGTGTAGTATCCAGAGTTTGAAGATTCCCTATAAACTTGCTTATTAGGTCCATGATGATGTATTCCATACCTTTGCATATCAGACTCGTCAGGCTAATGGGGCGATAGTTCCTAGGGTCTGTAGTCACTCCTCCTTTGTGGAGAGGGATGACTGTAGCAGTGCACCATTTGGTAGGGACAAAGCCTGAGGTGAGGCTGTGATTGACCAGGGCACACAGGTTAGGTGCCACTTCACTATGTACTTCATGTAGAACACAGCCAGGGATATTGTCAGGTCCCATAGAAGCTGTATTCTTGGCCTTGGACGGTGCTGTTTTAACTTATGCAACAGTAGTACTGGGTGCCTGGCAATCTACTGGTATTGTGATTGGTCCTTTGGGAGGGGGAGAGGGGTAAAGTTGGCACTGAATCTGTCAGCCAGTATATTGGCAATATTTGTCGGCTTGGTATAGGAGGTACTATTGTATAGTAGCTCAGAGCAAATCTGGGTATTGTTGTGGAGATTCTTTACATAACTATAGAAGGTAACCAAAAGAAAGAGGCCAGCACCTGGGACTCGAAGCAGAAATAATTTATTGAAGTTACCAGACTGGTTTCAGCATATAGCTTTCTTCAGTGGTTATACATGGTCAGTAGTTCAGGAATTACATTTAAATAGTGTACCCAATTATAGAAAAAATGACATCATTTCCTGTAAAGAGAGCAAAAATCAATAGTTCATACAATATGTTTGATTCAATTGTTATATGAATGTACATAATGATATGCACAAGTGGAATGCGAAAAAACATACAAAAATTGGTATAAACCAAATATGTTAGATCATTGAGAAATTTCATGATATATAATGAAAATAAAATATAAAAAATATTTATAATAAGAAATCACAAAAAAGGTATACTAGAGAATCAGCATTATCATGAGTACTATATCATAATTTGTCATTTAGACCTGGTGGAAAAAGACCACCTAGTTTTACTATCCATTTCTTTTCTTTGGTGTTCAATAAATTGTGCCATCCTGTTCTAAAGCCTTTGTTTCCAATAATTCTATCAATAATGGTAAAAGTGAATTTGTCTGTTTTGTGAATCAGTGTGTGCTTATATAGAGCATTGGTCATTCTAGCATTTCTAATATCTCCCAGATGTTCTGACATCCGACATCTGAACTGTCTGGATGTTTGACCAATGTAGAACGATTGACATATGCATGTGGCTAAATAAATGACCCACTCACTTCCACAATTAGCAAAACATTTGATGTCAAATAATTTGCCTGTATTTTTACTGGTAAAGTTCTTGGTTTTAAAAATATGTTTACAGAAGGAGCAGTGCCCACATGGATAGCACCCCACTAATTTATCCCCTGAGAGAGTAATTTGATGCTACATATTCGTTTTGGTCATAGTCCTCTTATAATGTGAAAAATGTGACCCAAGGGTTTTTCCTTTTCTGTACGAAAACTGACATCTGTCCCCCAACCAGTCATCAAGTCGTATGTTACTTTTAAGTACACTCCAATGTTTGTTGATAATTTGAGTGAACTGTTGGGTATTCCTTCCAAATGTTGTAACTAACCTGAGGGTATCTTGATTGCCACTAATGTATTTAGATCGGTATGTTAATAAACTGTCCCTCGATTGATTGGAAGCCCATATTGATGCAGTTTTGACATTGTCATGCTTGTACCCTCTTTCTAAAAATCTATTGGTGAGATCATGATGACATGTAGTGAAGTCCTGCTGTGAAGAACAAATTCTTTTGATTCTGAGAAACTGCGATTTAGGAATATTATTGATGATGTGTCTGGGATGGAGACTGGACGCATGTAACAAGCTATTGTATTGGGGATACTTCCTGTAAACTGTAGTTCTTAAAGTGTGATCTGAATTGCGCTC
Organism: Protopterus annectens; assembly: GCF_019279795.1. Lineage (NCBI taxonomy): Eukaryota > Metazoa > Chordata > Ceratodontiformes > Protopteridae > Protopterus > Protopterus annectens. The sequence goes on along the minus strand of NC_056725.1, from coordinate 1,928,336,308 downwards.
CAAATGTACATCCAAAAAATCTATTTCTTGTATATTGTAATTAACAGTGAATTCAACCCCCCACTTGTTGCAGTTAAGATATTCCACAAATTCTTGGAGATATTTTGGGCCCCCTCTCCAAACTAACCAACAATCATCAAGATAATGGCGCCAGATGTCAATCTCAGGTAAATATAAATTATGCATACCATCATAGATAATCTGTTCCTCTATATACCCCATGAATAAATCAGCATAAAGATGCCCCCATCGCAGTACCTTGAATCTGCCAATACCATTGGTCTTGGAAGTAAAAAACATTCCTGGTAAGTACATGTTCATCCATGCAAACTAAAAGGGTGTTAAAACCAGGTGGATAGATGTTTATTCTATTAAGCCAAAAATCCAGTGCCAGCAATCCGGCCCAATGGGGAATACAGGTGTATAGAGACTTGACATCAAGACTGCACATAAGCCAGTCGGGTTCCAATTGAGATTCCGTAACTATTTGAAGAAACTCGGTTGTATCCTTAATCCTGGCCCTGATATGTGTCAATAGGGGCTTTAAGTGCTCTGTTAAATAAACAGATAAAGGTTCAGTGAGTGAACCAATCCCCGAGACAATTGGTCTACCGGGAGGTTCCCTGAGAGATTTGTGGATTTTAGGTAATAAATATAAGTATTGTTTACAAGGGTCTCATACTGTTAGTTGAATTCTGATTTTGGCACTGATAATCCCTTCATCTACTGCAGAATCCAGAAAATCATCTATGGCTTTCTTGAAATTAGGTGTGGGGTCCAAAGACATATGGAAGTAAAGTAGAGGAACAGATTATCTATGATGGTATGCATAATTTATATTTACCTGAGATTGACATCTGGCGCCGTTATCTTGATGATTGTTGGTTAGTTTGGAGAGGGGGCCCGGAATATCTCCAAGAATTTGTGGAATATCTTAACTGCAACAAGTGGGGGGTTGAATTCACTGTTAATTACAATATACAAGAAATAGATTTTTTGGATGTACATTTGGAGCGCAATTCAGATCACACTTTAAGAACTACAGTTTACAGGAAGTATCCCCAATACAATAGCTTGTTACATGCGTCCAGTCTCCATCCCAGATGCATCATCAATAATATTCCTAAATCACAGGCTGATTCAGTTCACAATCGGTGGGCGCGATGAACTTATGGTAGTGCGTCGACTCCAGGGTACGCATGCGCGGCGATTGTATCTGCAGGTTTTGAGTGCGAAATTAGATGGTCCGCAGCGTTTTTGCTCTGAGATGGCAGGTGTGAATTATCTATTGTGCTAGTGCATTTGGCGAATCATGCAGCATGGGAAGCAAATTCGGGGAAAGTGCAGGCTTTTTTTCTTGAAAATTTCAGGAAGTCACGAAAACAGGAAAATCAAGTTTTTTGTAAGGATTTGTATAGACATTTGGTGGTGGGCGTTGTGTAGTTTTTGGATTGACTGTATTTTACGAATAACTGTATTTCTTGCTTGTGCTAGATTTGTAGGACATATTGATTTTTTGAAGTTTAACAAATTTTGTTTGAGTCTTGAGGTGGCATTGTTGGATTAAAATTGTGGTGGGATGCTCGGACGCCTAGTTAGAAAAAAGCATAAAGGACAAAGCAGCAAAGCCTAGAGTTGAAGAACTGGCAGAGGTTGCCGAGGGAGAGCTAGAGGTGGAGCAGGAGGAGGTTTTACTGTTAGTTTCTGTGGAGTCTCAGGCAGAGACTTTACTGTTACAGGATGTGCCCTCTCAGGAGGTTAGGCCAGGAGGAGCTTGGGCTAGCCGCGAGAGTTCTCTGCTCTCTTCCAGAAGGTGGTTAGAGCCTTTCCTTCAGTGCTTAGACTTGGAGGAGGTAGGCCCCTTCCAAGGGGGCAGTCAGCTAGCCTTCCTTTCTCTTCCTAAGATTTGAGATAGCCATAAGGTCTGTTCTGGCAGGGGATTCTTAGCACTTCATTGGGTCAGCCTAAGGTTTGAGTAGAGGCCTAGGGTCTCTGCCTGAGCTTGAGTCTTTTGCTTAAGTCTGCAGATAAGAGGCCCAGGGTGATTAGGGTTTCTGAGCCCTGATTCTATCCTCCTAGGCCTTGATTCTGATTTTGATGCTTTTTTACCTGAGGGCATTTCATTTGCTTCTTTTTGAACTTGCAGGAGTATCCTCTTTATTCTGATTCCAGAGAATCCTGATTCCACTCCTTCAGCTTCTCCCATTTTTATGAAGATTTTTCTGTATTTTTCCTTGGAAGAGCATTTTTTTGGGGAAGATCCCAGATTCTTTGGATAGGCCCCTGAGAACCAGGGAATTTTGTTGAGGATCCTGATTTTGCCTCCTTCTCCTGTTCCTCCCTGATTTCCTTTTAAAGATGTTTTGGACAGACCGTAAGTTGTTTCCTCCTGATCCTCTAAACCTTAATTTAATCTCAGGTGTTAAAGGATTTTCACAGTTTAAAAGTTTTGCTAAGGGACCTTTCCAGATGTAAAGGAAAAATCCTACTGTTTCTGATTTAGAATTAAAAAGTTGGGAAGGGCTTTAAAAGAAAATAGAAATGATAAAACCTTTTCCCAAGGAGGGAATTCTAAATCAGTTGGTGATGCTAATTAAGTTCAGTATGAAATTCAAAATTTTTATCCAGACAATGTGAAATAAAGGGCATTGGTTCACAAGCAAAGTTTTTTTGTGCAGGTGTCCTGTTCCAAGTGGAGGCTGCCTGAACAAGTGGTTAAGCATTCATTGCAATGGTTGAGGAGGGTGAGCCTGACTATGGCTGTAATTGGTTGATTGTTTCGAGCCTAGCTGCCCTATAGCTGTGTTTGGTAAGCAAAGGCCTGTGGAAGCAGTTTTAAAGGAGGAGGAGGATAAATTTACAGTCTGATTTTTGATTTGTTTAATTGAGGAGGCTGTCTTTTGGTAGACTGAGCAAGGCTTTGCAGGTGCAACTCCTGGTAAGATTTTTTCCTGCAGTAGGGGGTAGGTTAGATGAGTGGTTAGGGTCAGAGCTCAAAAGGGCTTGGGGGGTATTCCTGCGGAGTTCTCCTGTCAGTCTAGGGTTCCAGTGAAGGTTCTCCTGCGCAGGAGCCTGTGTCTCTTTTCACTGACCTGCTCAGTCAGCCTTCTCTTCTCTGCTGGGAGAGAGATCCAGAACATTCTCTTTTCAGGTTCTTTTCCTATCTCTTTACTCTCTCTTTTGGGTAAGAGGCAACATTTTTGGGATTTAATCACTTTACCTTGATGGATTTGATTTTTCAAACCCATAGGTCAGGCTTTATCATAGGCTGCAAACCCTTTCTACAGCATTTTATTCTGCAGCCAGTTCCCCTTTCATCAAGAGGCCAAGGCATCCACCATTTTTTCTCCACAAGCCCCTGCCTGTACCACAGTTCCATCCTCAGCCTAATTTTGGAGCCCTATTTTGTCAACACTTATCTGGACATTCCCAAGTTCAAACCATCAAGGACAACTCAAGCTTTACCTCTGGGCTTTATCCTCTGCTGTTTGAGTTAACTGGATATCTTACTTTGCTCTCATTCATGCTCCCTATGGGAAATGGTAACAGAAAGTTCTTACCTTTTCCTTGAGCAGGAGACTGTCATAGTTTCTATCTGCTCAAAGCTGGAAAATTTCTATTATAAGTTCTCTAAATTGCCCATTACTTATTCGCTGCCCTTCTTATTCACAAATCTTCTGGGCTCTACTGAGGCTAACTTAGGCCTAACCATTCTCCTCAGAAAATCACTGAGCCATTCTGGCTTTTCTACAGGCTAAAGAATGCTAAGATCTTCTCAAAGGGGAAATCTGTGAAATTCTGTGAGAAATAGCTAGGGTATTCTAGAACTTAAATAAAGTCCAGTCTAGTACCCTCTAGCAGATATGCCAAATACCCGGACAAAGAAACGAATACAAACAATGAGTTCCAAACAAACCTCAAGAAAATCTCTTTTTCTTGACTGAGAGGACAGTCCTCTATCACTTCAGTCCTGCAAACATCTTGTATCTGTCCTTCTGCTTCCTGTTTCATGCTGCTTAGCATCTGCTGCTTCAATGTATTCTCAAAATGTATGGACACAGCACTGCCAGGATGGGCTATGTAATATCAAAACAAAACTTGCATTTGGAAACTGTCATTCAAATAATTGCAGAATGTTCAAATAAATGTGGGACTCTCTTTGGGCCATTCAGTCAAGGGACTTCTCTCTGAAAGCCTCGGACACATTGCGGTCAAGCTCATCTAAATGGAAACTCTCAACAACAAGACTGGCCTGCCAATGAAGGACATCTACTACAAGACAACATTACAGCAGCCAGGGGCAGTAGTCATGTTTGAGATGTTGGGCAGTTAGTTACTTCTTCCAGGGCGGGTGTTAATTCTAACAGATTCAACAACTTACATCTTCAACATGCACAGACAACACAAACACATCCATCACTCTCAAACAAACAACAATGACAACATTCTGCAGCTAGCACACTATGCACACAACAGATCTGGTCTTCATTACAGCTTAGAACTAGGGAGAGCTCCAACTTTTCCATGTTGCAGAGGGAACTCACAAGCATGGAAACTATGTATGGAGAGAAATTCTTGATGTTCCAAGTCATGACCACATCAGTCAGTATTCTTTCAGAGATCTGTGAAGAACTCAGACTCCAGATCATTTCACAAAGGGGTTTTGCCAAACCACCTGCCAAAAGTTTTTTGGCAAAGGTTTGCTCTCACAAAGCTTGGAAAAAAAATTTCCTTTCCCATCTTGAAAAATCTTTCATGTGTGCCTTTCAAAGGTGTGCCTCTTCACCCCTGCCTCTTCTCTGATGATTCAGATTGAAAGGTCAGAGCTGATTTCACCACTTCCAGATTGGCCTCGCAACTCTGGGTAGGGGAACTTACCAGTCCTGTAACTAAAGCCACCATGGCCTTCCTATCTTGCCTCCACCTGTGTTATCACCTCTCTTCTCAGACCTCTGGTCATCTGCTCTTTTAAATCATCTAACAGCCTGGCATATTCTGTTTTTTTTCAACACAGCGTTTTCAATCTCCCACAACACAAAGAAATGTGATTATGGAAGGAAGATGACCTGAGGAAAGGGAAAGTGTAAAGTGAGTGCAGAAAAATGGAAGAATTTTCTGGAGAGCAAAGAAAAAGAATTTGGAGATTTATAATCTGAGACTGAGTTATTCTCTTCCTTCTGTCTTTGGATTAACATTAAGTTTAGATTCTCTTCCATTAAGATTCATGCTGCAGAGCAATTTTAGCTCACTATTTTGTGACCCACCATTGTTTTAGTTTTAGAGGTTCAAGCAGTTTCTTAGCCCTCAAACTCCTTAAGACCTCTTTGGAGAGCCTTTTACTCCTGGAGAAATTTGAATTGGAACCTTGGAACCTTACTAGAATTTTTCTGTTTTGTGGCCTGCTGAATTGACTGCTTTTCTGTTGGAAGGCACTTTCTGTTGGCTAGGTTTTCTGAAGCTTTGGAACTGGCAGGCCCTGCCCTTTTTGATTCCTTTATATTTTTTCATGTTCCATTCCTTACTATCCTTTCCTTTATGTGGCTTTTCCTTTTTACTATTTTAAACCTCTCCATTCATTTGCCTACTTTCTATGCCTTTGAAAAAAAAAAAGGGGGAAAAGATTCTTTAGGGGAAAAGCATTAGTAGGTTTTCCATTATTATTTAAGCAGGGTTTGTTTCTTTCAGTTTGAGTTCTCAGGGCAGGCAGCTTTTTTGCAAAGAGTTTCTCAAGCCTGTGTCTAAACAAGCTATTTCTAAAGTGGATTGGGTTTTGCATTTCATTCATTTATTCCCATCATCAGATTCCAGGAGATTCCAGGCCTCATTAGGCCTCATTCCACTAGGCTACAACAGCATCTAATGGGGGGGTGGGGGGTAAGGCTAATATTATTTTGGAGGCAGCTACTTTCAGTGCTTGCATTCTCTAAGCATTACCACACCTTCCTCTCCTCTCTACTTATTCTCTGTTTTTTTGCTGGCTTTGTTGGCTTTGCAAGGCATTGTGACTGCTTTGCTTCTTGCCAGCCTCCAGCCTACTGCTTGATTGGGATTGCCCCAATGGGGAATGTGGCAATGATGTGGAATGAAGAGTATAGTAGTTTTGTACCTAAAATGTATGTAGAAGGATCCACATCCACATTGTCCCATCCACTCCCTCCTCCTTCCCCCTCTGTGTGGGGGTGGTGGTGGTGGTTTAGGTTATATTCTTATTGTTTATATGTATATATTGTACATGTTTGGTGCAGGGCTTTTGGTGTTTTTGGTGTGGCCTTGTTTTTTTGGGGTCTTCTGACATGGGGGCAAGAAAAGACTGAGGATATGGCGTCGGTCAGCGAGTTTAGTACCCTCCGTCCTGACATCAGTCTAATGCGCCTTGACGACGCCAGCCATACTTTTGGGGGTATTGTGGGACTGACTGGACGGCGGACAATGGTTGGTTAGGACTGCATGTGGGATCCTCGAACATCTACATTTATGGTAGGTACAAAACTGTACTTTTCTCAGAATCAAAAGAATTTGTTCTTCACAGCAGGACTTCACTACATGTCATCATGATCTCACCAATAGATTTTTAGAAAGAGGGTACAAGCATGACAATGTCAAAACTGCATCAATATGGGCTTCCAATCAATCGAGGGACAGTTTATTAACATACCGATCTAAACACATTAGTGGCAATCAAGATACCCTCAGGTTAGTTACAACATTTGGAAGGAATACCCAACAGTTCACTCAAATTATCAGCAAACATTAGAATGTACTTAAAAGTAACATACGACTTGATGACTGGTTGGGGGACAGATGTTAGTTTTCGTACAGAAAAGGAAAAACCCTTGGGTCACATTTTTCACATTATAAGAGGACCATGACCAAAACGAATATGTAGCATCAAATTACTCTCTCAGGGGATAAATTAGTGGGGTGCTATCCATGTGGGCACTGCTCCTTCTGTAAACATATTTTTAAAACCAAGAACTTTACCAGTAAAAATACAGGCAAATTATTTGACATCAAATGTTTTGCTAATTGTGGAAGTGAGTGGGTCATTTATTTAGCCACATGCATATGTCAATCATTCTACATTGGTCAAACATCCAGACAGTTCAGATGTCGGATGTCAGAACATCTGGGAGATATTAGAAATGCTAGAATGACCAATGCTCTATATAAGCACACACTGATTCAAAAAACAGACAAATTCACTTTTACCATTATTGACAGAATTATTGGAAACAAAGGCTTTAGAACAGGATGGCACAATTTATTGAACACCAAAGAAAAGAAATGGATAGTAAAACTAGGTGGTCTTTTTCCACCAGGTCTAAATGACAAATTATGATATAGTACTCATGATTATGCTGATTCTCTAGTGTACCTTTTTTGTAATTTCTTATTATAAATATTTTTTATATTTTATTTTCATTATATATCATGAAATTTCTCAATGATCTGACATATTTGGTTTATACCAATTTTTGTATGTTTTTTCGCATTCCACTTGTGCATATCATTATGTACATTCATATAACAATTGAATCAAACATATTGTATGAACTATTGATTTTTGCTCTCTTTACAGGAAATGATGTCATTTTTTCTATAATTGGGTACACTATTTAAATGTAATTCCTGAACTACTGACCATGTATAACCACTGAAGAAAGCTATATGCTGAAACCAGTCTGGTAACTTCAATAAATTATTTCTGCTTCGAGTCCCAGGTGCTGGCCTCTTTCTTTTGGTTACATTCAAGTTGCCTTGGCCTGTGCATCTACCGTACTTGCTAGTATATCTTCGAGTGATAACTATAAAAGGCCTTGTTGTTGATTTTACTATCTGCTGCAGTTCTGTTTTCATAGCTAGCTTTAGAGGATTTGATGAGGGATCTCAACTTTTTGTTGAGGCTGATAAGGGAGCTTTTCCAGTCTTGGGACTTCACCTTATTCTGCATCAGTTTCCTCTTTCTGTTGTAGAGTTTGTTTATGGCAGGGGGACCACCAGATTGGCTTCCTTTTTTGGAGGAGAGCATCTTGGATCTGTTTGGTATGGCGAGATCCATGCATTTGTGTACATGTTCGTACAGTGCATTGGTGTATGATTCGGCAGTCATGCAGCTATTCCCCCATTTGCATGGGTGCCATGAAGTTAGCCACCTCTGTTTTTAGGAGCCCAAAGATAGCTTTGGAGAGGTTTTTCATGGTGGTTACCTTTGCGGGGTGGGGGTGAATCTCCAAGGTGATTGTTGTGGTTGGATCTAACCAGGGAGGAATTGACTATTGGTGTAGAGCAACGGTCGCCCATGTTAGTAATGACCAGGTCAGGGATGTTGCTACCTCTAGTGGAGGTAAGAACAAGCTGGTTCAGGGCATTGGAATTAATGAATTCCAGGAAACTTTGGGCAAGTGTATTGGTACGAGTAGTTTTCCCCCCAGTTAATGGAGGGGTAGTTGAAGTTGCCCAGTATGAGAGTGTTAGGTTGGACCCTAGTATTCTCCAGGGTGCTTAGGAACTTGGAGTGTCATACCAAATATGATCAGATATCAGATCATAGCATGCTACGAGACCTCTCTGTGTCTACAGAAAATCAAACAGTATTCATAAAAATTCTTGATGGAACTCCCTGTAAGTAAGAACATTGTTGTGCTAGATGATTTTAACCACCCAGTGATAAACTAGGGGGCCTGTAACACTGATGTAAGATATGCACAAAAATTCTTAGATTTTATAAACAAAAACTCCATGCAACTAATTGTTAATGAATCCACTAGACATTAGGATATACTTTATGTGGTCCTAACAACTTTAGCATCTGTGTGTACCATCTGCAAGTTTTTACCCTCTCTAATCAAGTTAGACCACAAACTAGTAATGTTCTGCATCAAAATCTCCAAACTGTCAGAAGGCAAATATCACAGAATTCAAGGACTTTAAATGTACAAATCTCCTGCAAGTCTATGATGAAGTCTCCAAATGTAAGTATAACAGTATTATCCACAACACTGATACTCTTAAGAGTATGTTTTGCATTTTACTTTGGATTTCACTTGGACAAATGTATTAACCTGGCAGCCCCAACTTGATCCAATCAAATATGCAGGTTTAAAAGCAAGCCAGCATGGTGGCTGTCAAGCATTAATAAATGATATAATAAAAAAACTCCTTAAACTATGTAGTTGAACAAAATGCCCCCAAAATAAGAAAACCATCAAGTAGCTAGATAAGAAATAAATAGAACATCAGAAAATGAAAGGTATCTCATGAACTGACACTTGGATAAATGCAACTACAAATCCTTCTTTAGTTATGTCAGAAAAATAAATAACAAATTGCTGAGAGCTTATTCATAATGGGACTACCTACTAGTGGTTATTGCCAACATACTGGCAAATAAATTTAGTGCTAACTTCACCCCATAGACATCTATTCCAAGCCCACTTTTCCCAGATGGAATCAACCAACCATCACAAAGGAACATGTACTAAAGGTACTCTTCAAAACAAAGAATACCTCATCTGTGGGGCCTGACCATATACCCAATTGCCTTAATTCATAGCACTAAACAAGCAGTGGCAGACCTCCTTCTCATCCTTTATCATCTGAGCCTAGCAAATGGCTTCCTTCCACAGGAGCTGCATATAGTTGTGATTCCAGTCTACAAGGGTGGCCCCACCTCTGACCTTGGTAATTACAAACCTGTCAGCCTAGCAGTTCTTAAATACAAAGCCATGGAACATACCAGAGCTGATCAAATTAACAATGATGTTAGAAGTGTTATCAACCTGACCCCCCGCAGTCTGCCATTGTCAAGGTTAGATTCTATCTAATGAGTCTTGTGAATGTCTTTGAAAGGTTTACAAATGCTGTAAACTACAGAAAAGCTCTCAACACAGCATACCTTGATCACATCAAGGGATTCAGTAGCATACCACAAGTGAATGTAATACACAAGCTGAAGGAGTGCCAAATTAACCTTGTTTGTGCTTGGGTAAATAGCTAACTGGCATAGGAACAGGACTTGCCCAATTAGAGTAGAGAGTACATCCTCTAGAAGCATGAAAGTGACCTGTGCAGTTCCTGAGAAATCTGTACTGAGGTCTGTGCTATTTGGTATGAACTACTCCGATCTCAATTTATCAAATTAGGATTGCTGATTAACAAAATTTGCTGGCTACAAGCTGGGAGTCATCATCAGGTTCCTCTGATACATACAGACAGGCACTCAGGCAGGAGCTTACACTTGTCAATAGCTGGTATACAAAAAAATGGGCTCGTATTCAGTGTGAAAAAATGCAACATTATAAGCATCCCCTAACTTCAGCTTATAGCATAGATAACACAAGTTCAAAATGAAAAGTTAGTGAAAGGCCTAGGTACTTGGGTGGATAGCTCATTCACTTTTGACCATCATGTTGCAACAGTAGTTATAAAATCCTTTTAGGAACATACTAGGCAAGTGTTCATGGGGGCCATCAGATGCCTAGCCATATACACTTTTAAGAAGACCCTTTTCAAGCCCTTAATAGCGCTTACCTCCCAAATTAAGCAGGACTGTACATAACTCTGGTGAAAAATTGTGTCTACCCATCCTGTCATCAAGGCTTGCCTTAATGGTAGCCATATTAGTACTTGCCCTGTAGGGGTAACTAATTCCATAGGCTAGAAATATATTGAGTTATACACCAATCTCTCCAGAGAGTCTTGTTTATTAGTTGGTGTAGATTTAGGTCCATGGTGCAGGTGTTTGTACAGCCACTGGTTTTGCAAAGAAACAGGAGGTAAAATAGGAGTCTTTTCATGGCTCAAAAAGCAAGACACGAGTCACCTTGCAACAACCTGTAGACTACTGCATATAAGGAGAGCTGTGTGGGCTATTTGAAAGATTTAAGACCTTTAATTTTCTTAATTAGAAATCTTTGGGCCTTTCCAACTGAGTGATATGCTTGGATTTGCACCTACTAAAGGGAGCAAAAGTGATGGTTCTGATAAGGGAAGAGTACAGTGGTTGGATAACCTCTTTGGATCTTTCCCTTGGAAATCAATTGGACCAGATAGAAGGATTTCCTGAGGATGGCAGAAACTTGATTGAGTGAGATTGAGTCATCCACATAAGTACTGAGGTCTCCTGTGACTGTATTGGCCTGAAGATGAGTATCATTTACAACATATGAGGTGGGAGCAGCTTTTCTGCCAAGTGTTACTATACTGCACTTTTTTTAGTTAGTTTTAGACTGATTTTGATGCACCATGTATGTGTATATTCCAGCCATTGCTGGAGCTGATTCGTACCAGAAGATGAGTGAATAACAGTGTCTGGTTTGTAGTCATCTGTAAACTTAGTCAACCACACTTCAGGGATAGTGGTTTGGATGTCTGCAAAGCAAATGCCAAACAGGAGAGTGCCTAGAACTGATTCATGTGGCACCCTACAAGTTAAATCTTACATTCAGAAAGGGAACCAGGAACGTTCACATTCACATAATCTCTTTGGTATCCAACTTGAATCCAGTGGATAATTTAGAAATTTACATTAAGCTTGTCTAATTTTTCAAGAATGCCAGCATGCCGTATAGTATTAGAAGCTTGGCTAGGTCAAGATGAGCATTATGAGTAGAATGACCACTGTTTACAACCTCTGTAACCTTTTCAAGGAAGCTTACTAGGTTCAGAAGACAGGACCTGGTGTAAAAAAAAATACAAACAAACTGGGATTTACATCTTGTTAGTTTGCCTTTATCTGTATAAATTAGTTCTCCTATGACATTATCCGTGGCTTTGCATATACGGCCAGTGAGGCTGATGGGTCTCTCATTACATGGATCTGTAGTAGGACTGTCCTTGTGTAGAGGAGTCACAGTGGCTGTTCTCCAGGCATCAGGAAGAAACCTTCTAGTCAGGCTGAGGTTTAAATAGAGGCTCAGGCAGTGCATACGTGGTATTGATGAGAATGTAGCTTAGTATATTTTCTGGTCTCATGAGTATTATTTTTAGGTTTTGGCAGGGATTCCAAGACTTGGTCCAAAGTGATTTCAGGCGAAACTAAATTCTCTGGTACATTAGGGGGAACAATATGGGTAGGAGGGGTAAAGCTGGCACAAAATATGACTGCTAATATATTAGTTATATCCTTGGGGTCAGGATGGGTGATATTATTGTGGATGAGTAAAGTGCATTGTAGGACATTATTCCTTAATTTTCTGACATAACTGAAGAAAGATTTGTAGTTTCATTTGGAATCTGTAGCAACTTTAATTTTATACTCTGCTTTGCATTAGTAGTGTTTTATAAGTTCCTTGCTGGCATGTGTCACTGTAGTCCTGAGGTAGGGGGCAGATGGATTTTGTACCACTTTTCATTATTTTCTTTCTTTTATTGTATAGTTTATTAGTACACAAGTTCCACTAGGGGAAATTATTCCTGAATTTACCATTTTATTTAGGGTGCACAAGCACTAACTTTTCTGTGCAGCTGTTTATTTATTTGACATTTGATTACTGGGAAAGTCTGACTGATAGAAGCTCATTTTCAGCCGAGGGCTAGGGAGAAAAGCTCCAAAACATTTTAAGAACAGTCATTTTACAATCTTCAAAAATAAAAGTAAAACATCTGCAATTGAAATAATTATAACAGATTAGACATAATATAAAAGCATTGGTTATAAATCGATACAAGGTATATGGCAATCATTTAATATTTAGAGAAATTTTAGACAGTTTGTAGAGAAATTAAAGGTAAGTTAGTCTAATACAAATAGGAACTGCAGTATGAAGTGGGGGAAAAACAGTCTTACAGTATATTTAGAAAGTCAGGGAAGAGAATCGTACAGCAGTAAGGAAGTAAGTGAAGAAGGGAGCGTAAGGAGTTCCATGTTTGCAAACACAGGTCTTCCATTGTGGTACAAAGAATATAAGACCACCAAGGAAACAACCAATACCAGACTGGGATCTTAATTACATTCTAGAAAAATTAACATTGTTTGTCTTGGAAAACAGCTGGGTTTCGGAACTACAAGCCCTATGCCTAAAGTGGTATCCAGGAAACAGACAATTTCAAAATGGATAGGCCACTGCATACGGTTTTGTTATTCCTATCATGGAAAATCTGTCCCTAAACACTACCACCTGCCTTTATATTCCAAAACTAGAGCAGGCTTTGCCACTGCTGTGTTGCAGGGTGCAACTACTGATTTGCATGTATATAAATATAATTTATGTATTGCCTTCCTGACATCTGGGGCAAGAAAGACTCCCATCTGTGATTACTGCAGCTGTATTAGCACTCGAACATCTACATTTATGGTAGGTACAAAACTGTACTGTATAAGGAATGAAAAGGTCCTCTTTCACATTTAAAGATAGTTTATCCTGGTTTTGAGCAGAAACAAAGCCAGATTTTAGCTAGGAAGTCTTTCAGAGTGGGTTTGAAAGATGGGAGAGAGGGTGTAGACCTGATAGATACAGATAAGGAATTCCAGGCCTTGGCAACCTTGTACAGGTGCAGGCAGTGCCCAACCAATTTGCTAAGTTTGTATATAGGAGTTTTTGGTCACTGGATTGGAATGAATGACTGGGAACATAGTTGTGTATGTTTTTCAGTGCTGGACAGGCAGATAGATCCTGGATATTGTTTTAGGTGCTAAGAAGTTGTGTATATGTTAATTGGTGTGGCAGTTCTAACCGATTTTTTCAGTGGTATAGAGTGCTTCTGAAAGGGGTATTTGCTGCAAATTTAACAACTTTGTTATCACATTGTTCACATTTTAATTTTTGTAAAGCCTGTAGATTAGTAAGGATGTGAGTGCCATAATGAAATGTGGTGAGGAGATAAGTAGTGGCAAGTGTAGCTTTTTTTTATCAAGTAGCATTAGTTGCATCAGTGAGAAAGTTTTTGGCTGTGTAAAGTATCCCTAGTTTTTGATGAGTTTTTCCTGTGCAGTTTTGTATATGCAGTTCAAATGAAAGGCTATTATCCACTATCACCCCTAATAGTTTGCTATAAGAAGTGAATACAATGGTTGTTTTATTAAGAGAGAGGACTTTTTGTTTTTTCATGAGAAAGGGATTTGGGGGGAAAGTAGCAGTTTGGTCTTTTTTGGGTTATGAAGCCATGTTTCAGTGGCTCTTCAAGCTTCCTGAGTAATTTTTTGGAGGTGCACCATGTTGTCAGATGTACAAATGAGAGTGGAATCATCTGTGTCTTATATTAGGGTGGCCTGTTGTGCGGAAGTATAAAGGGTGTTCGTGAAAATGTTAAAGAGGAGGGGACCAAGGATAGAAGTTTGTGGTATACCAGTGGTGATTGGGAGGTAAGGAGAAAGCACGGAGTGCCATTCTACTGACTGATACCTATTAGACGGGTAGCTTTTGAATCACGGAACGGTGACCTAGTGAGGATATTTGAACTAGAAGTTTGCTGTGACAAACTGTGTCAAAAGCTTTAGACAAGTCTAGAAATAAGGAAGAGACTAGTTTGCCATTATTTCTAGCTTTATTGACTGTATCTATATAGTTTAGAAGAGTAGTGCTAGTACTGTGGGAAGGATGGAAACCATCTTGTGTAGGTGACAGAAGTTCTTCTGGCAGGAGGTGGTCTAGCAATTGTTTATGAATACATTTTTCTACTTTTTTTGATGAGGGGAGATAGGAATGCTATAGGTCTAAAATAATTGATGTCTGTTGAATTTCCTCCTTTGTACAGAGGGATAATGTGTGACTTTTTCCAGCGAGAGCGAACATGGGATTCCTGGATTAAGCTATTTATAAGGATTGAGACAGGATAGGTAGTGCTATTTGCTGCTATTTTTAGGTACTCACTTGGAAGGTTATCAGATGAAGAAGAGCACGGTTTAAGTTTGAGTAGTTTTACATAAGATGTGGGCAGAAGTTTGAAAGTGAAAGTGGATGTGGTGATATGTGGCTGCTGGGCAGGTTTGGGATTAGATAGTGAGGAATCCTTGGTTAGAGATGCTGTACATCTATAAAATAAGAGTTGAACTGTACTGCAGTTTTGACTGGTGAGTTATTGGGAGAGGGATTTGGGTTGAGTTTTTGGCTGGGATGTAAGATTTCTTTAATGTATGTCAAAAGTGTTTTAGTGTTGTGTCTAGTATTGTTCTGAAATGTATTATAGTATATTTTTAGCTTAATTTATTTGCATTTTAGGCACGATTGCAAAGCGTTCTGAAGTTTTCAAGATACTGAGGTGCTTTATATTTTGCCATTCTTTCCATACATTTTCTCTGTTCTGCATTAGAACTCTACTCTGTTTGGATAGCCACATTGCATTATTTGTTTTCAGTCTCTTCCTTCTAGGAGGTGCAAGTGTGTTTATGATATTTAGAAAAGTTGTATTGAGTTAAGTTACAGCGTTGTCTAAGGGGAGGATTTTTAGGATGTTCCAGTTAGTAGATGATAGAGTAGTAATGAACATTTGTGGGTTAAACTTGGAAAAGTATGTACTGTTTTATAAATAAGCTGTTTAACTGGATGTATGGGATGTCTGGTTGCATACAGTGGGTGATGATCAAAGTGAGACAGTCAGACATCGTACCTGTGGTGGTGTATTTGCTAGGGTCTGATACTAGGATCCAGTTTAATAGAGAAGTTTTGTCTTGATGTGTGGGGCTATTAGTTGTGTGAAACCATATAAGTTCATGCTAGATGCAGGGGAGTTAGAGTTTATGTCCAGCCAATTCACACTCACATCACCTAGTACTATTTTTTCTTGTGGAAATGTCATGGATATCCAATGTAGGATATCTTCCAGTATAGCTGGATTGTTGCCAGGAATGATATAAAGGACAGTAGTACATATTTGTTGTTTATTTTGAGGAAAGCAATAAGAAGTTCTGCTGAACTGAATTGTGGTGTTGGTTTGCTTTATGGGGAACTGTGGTAGGCATTGAGAAGTTGTGGAAAAATACTGAAGTCAACATATTTTGTATTCTGTATATAAAGGGTTAAGCAGAAAAATGTTCACTGCGTGCAAACTGAAATGTTCTGGAAAATGTTGATCACTGAGGAATGCAGGAGTTAATCTTAAACTGCTGATAAAGTTAATGGTGCAAGAATAACTGTGGTACTGGCTGGTAAAAACAAGTAATCAAACTATCAATTTTAATGAAAGTCTTCTGTGCTACGTGTATGTACGTGCAGGAGGGTCTGTATAAGGAGAACTTAAAGTACAAGTAGCCAGACTGCTGGCATATTACTATCATGTAGCAGATCTCCATGCATGTAAAATAAAGCTGTTTTACTTGCTTACAAGAACTTGGTGTGATTCTTCCAGAATATGTTAGAAGAGTAAAATCTTCGACATAACTGGCGCCAACGTTAGGGACCCCTGCACGGCCTTAATCGAACAAAGAGAGGCTGAAAACCTGCGCAGGTGGAGAGAGATCAGGCTCTCCTCAAATGAAAGACCTCCAACTGAAACAGGTTGAAATTAGAGGCCAGTCACTCTTTCCAGATTCAATCCATGAGGTGGCAGCGAAACAGGGCGGAGGAATCACAAAGGTAAGCAAAAAGAAAAGCTTTTTTTTTTTGTTGTTTCTGATTGGAATTTTTTGTCTAAATTTTAAGGGACTAGTCAAGGGAGAAATTTAATTTTCTCAAAGTATAAGGAGTATATGTGAATAAATTCCATATACAAGAGATCTCAGGAACAGGAATAGTTTCTCTTAAGAGAAATGGGAACAGGAACCAGTTGCGTCAAAGGTGACGACAATCTGAAGATAAAAAGTTTATGTTTGATTTACACCCAAAGAACGTAAAATATTTAGATAAATGGAAAAAAGATCATGGGTTTAGTGGATGTTTAAATAAGTCAGAATGTCAAAATCTAGTAAGATTACTGTGCAAACAGGCAGGAAATAAGACAAGGAATCAAAAGAAGGTGGGGTTTCCCCAGGCACAGAAATGCCTGGAGGAAGCAAATAAAAGACATAGGGAACAAAATTTGAAAAAAGGGTGTGGTAATTCAAGTGAAAGAGATGTGTACTTTGTTATAAAGGAAGATAGTAAAACTTCCAAGTGTGTAGAACCAGAATGCAGACTCTCTTAGATAAAATAGAAGAACATTGGAAGCCCAAGGCAGATTGGACTTGCATTAATCAATGCATTCAATCAGATGACAAAACCGTAGACAGTTATCTACATCATCTCTCACACAATGTTTTGATGCTCATAGTGGGTTGATTAAGGTAGAAAATCAGGAAAATGACTCGCCCTATGAACAGCAATTGAAAAATGCACTCCTAATGGGCTGCCAGACAGCCATTGGTAACTTTATACAAAAACATATGATCACACACAGGACAGCTGCCTACAGCCCCTTATGGAGTATGCTAGACATGCTGAGAAATATCTGAAGGAAAAGAAAGATGAACAAGCCCAGACTTTTACAGTTAGTGAAGATGGAACTTTAATGTTAGTTCAGGGTTCCGCAAACCACGGAAGAGGGCGGGGCAGGGGAAGAGGACGAGGACGAGGACGGGGAGGCATAAGTCATTCTGAGGATTTCGAGGGTAGGCAAAAGAGGGGGGAGTGTTTTAAGTGCGGTAAGAAAGGACATTTCGCCAGAGATTGCAGAGGACCGGAGAAACCGATGGTTGCTTCCGGTGGTACCGCATGACTATATGACGGTCAAAAAGACGTAGATGGAGGGTATGAGGAAGAAGAAGAAAGTGAGAATGGGGAAGTAGGTACAAGTGAAGACGATGGGTGGGGACAGGAAATGGCAGAAAATGAGAAATATCAAATGATAAATCTAACAGCACTAGCATCAACTATGCAATTGGAATCCCAACCAGTGATCACATTGCAAGTTGAGGGTCGAGACATAGAATTTCTTTGTGACTCAGGGGCTTCACGAACGTTAGTCAGAAGTACTGCCATATCATCCGATGTTACCTCGGATGAATATGTGCTTGTAAAAGCAGCAAATGGTCGATTTACAAAGAGCCATTGTCCAAACCTCTGTGGTTTACCGACCCAGAGACGAACCAAACCATACGGTTCCAAGTAATAATTTCAAAAATCTGCCCAGTACATTTACTAGGAAGAGATTTAATGCAAGTGTTCGGTATAGCAGCCGTCCCAACCTCCACTGGGATGGTGGCAAGGAGAATAGAACTGAATAGTGCAATGCTATTAGAGGGGCAGGGAGATCTACATTACTGGTATAGTAATGATTTGATAGAGACAGGCCCCCAGAGTGTAGTGACGGCTCTTACAAATTTGGCATTAAGCAAATACGGCATAACAAATCCGAAAGTGTCAGATCCATTACATTGCACAATGTATTACAGAAGATGTGCCGGACCTGATTTAGAATACGAAAAGAAATTTCTTAGTTTTAAAGTCACCAAACTAGTATTGCATAGCCTTTTTGGGACACACTAGGTAATTCTGCAGTCACATGTAGCCTTACAAGGGATATGCAGCTGCTGTATAAGAATGAATTAACCACACATATTTCAGTCACGGAGGGTGAAGGAATGTCATGGTACCTCGTGGGTAAGAAAAGAACTGAATGGGTAGGATGGACACCAGAACAGTTGGCAGGTAAGGGCATTCAGGTTCAAAAACTTAACTGGGTTACACAAGCCAGACCGACCGTGCACCTCAGGGAAGACAAACTGATACAATCCCCTGGGACATTATGACTATGTCTCCTTACCCCCATGGAAGAATCTCAATTGCAGACGATTCCAAACTTATTATGGTCGCAGGGTCAGCACGATATTGGACTGATTAGAATGGCAGGACAGGTAAAGATTACACCCAAGTCAGAATTTAGACCTCATAAACAGCAGTATCCCTTGAGCAGAAAGGCAGAGGAGGGCATTTTACCGGTAATCTCAGCACTTTTGAAAGCTGGAGTATTAATTCTGTGCACAGACTCACCGTGTAATACGCCCTTATTTCCAGTAAAAAAAAAAAAACGGATGGGACATGGAGGATGGTACAAGACTTACAGGCAATAAATGCCACAGTGGTACCTCGGGCCCCCATGGTCCCAGATCCGTCTGTTCTGCTGAACGATATCCTTCCTACGGATAACTACTTTTCTGTAATTGATATCAGTAATGCCTTTTTCTCTATTCCCTTGCAGAAAGATAGTAGATTTTGGTTTGCATTTACGTTTATGGGCAAGCGTTATACCTATACCAGGTTACCGCAGGGACACTGCGAAAGTCCGACCATCTTCTCACAAGAGATGTCCACCAATTTGGCTCAGTTCCAACCCACCCAAGGATGCCACCTACTGCTGTACGTGGATGATATCCTCCTGGCCGCGACTACGGAAGAACTCTGTAAGTCCGAGACTATTCAACTACTACACTTTCTGGCACACGAAGGACATAAGGTAAATAAGTCTAAGTTACAATTTTGTAAATTAGAAGTATGTTACCTGGGTTATACTATCTCTGGGAAGGGCAGGTGATTAGATGACAGCAGAAAGAATGCTATTTTACAAGCCCCCATGCCAACTACAAAAAAAGAAATTATGTCCTTTTTAGGCATTACGAACTTCTGTCGTAGTTGGATTCCCAACTATGCCGAAGAAGTGCACCCGCTATCAGACTTAATTTTTGCAATACCGATGGCGGCAAAAGATTTGCTGCACTGGACAGACAAGGCAGTACAGGCATTTACTAGGATCAAGCAACTGATAGCTGGGTCAGCAACATTGGGGTTTCCAGATTACAGTAAGACCTTTATACAGACTGTAGATTGCAAGCAGGGATTTATGACATCTGTTTTAATGCAAATGTATGGAGATAAGTTAAGACCATTGGCATTTTACTCTAGCAAATTAGACTCAGTAGCACGAGCATTACCACACTGTGTGCAAGCAGTAATTGCAGCCGCTTTGGCGGTACAAGCGCCTGCCACGCTGGTATTGTTCCATGATCTTACGTTAAAAGTCCCGCACTCTGTAGCAGTCATCCTTCTGCAGGACAAGTTAACATTTCTGTCACCTAGCAGACATTTATCTTGTATGACTACGCTGTTATCGCAGCCACACATGACAATTGAGAGATGCACTACCTTAAATCCAGCGACATTGCTACCTGTTGCTGAAGACGGTATTCCGCATGTATGCTTAGATCTCATACATTCTAAAGTTCTACCAAGACCGGATCTTAAAGATCAACCCTTACTACATGCGGACTGGACACTGTTTGTAGATGGGTCAGCACGCAAAGCAGAATAGAGGCAAGACCACTCCCCGGGAACTTATCCGCTCAAGCAGCGGAATTGATTGCTGTGACAAGAGCATGTCTCCTTTCGGAGGACAGGAATGTCATTATCTATACGGATAGTCAATATGCCTTCTCTACGGTACATGTGTTTGCTCAGCAATGGAAAAATAGGGGGATGGTTACAACCTCGGGGAAAGACATTATGCACAAAGAACTAATCCTTGAATTACTACAAGCCGTCCAACGGCCACGGGGTTTGGCCATCTGTAAATGCGCTGCTCATACCCATGCTAAGGACCCGGTATCACTTGGTAATGCCCTAGCAGACAAAGCAGCCAAAGAGGCAGCTATGTCCAGTACCTTTTCACTTGAAACCACACCTACAGAATTACAACCAACAAATAAATTTGATTTGCAAACCTTACAAGTCATGCAGGAACTTAGCACAGTACAGGAAAAACAACGTTGGACTAGGTATGGTGTTAGGCAGAACAAAGGAATCTATGTGGGACCGGATAATAAATATGTTTTGCCTACTAATCTTTTAGGTATGCAGCACTAGTTGTGCATGGCCCTTCCCATCTGGGCCCTGCAGCTATGGTTAAAATTATCCACCGTACCTTTTGGACCAAGGGTTTTATTGCATATGCAAAACGTTTTTGTCTATCCTGCATAGTATGTGCTAAATACCACGGGGGAGGGGTCAGAGTTGCTCCGGCATCATTTCCAACACCCCCTATCCTTTTCATGCAATATGTATGGACTTCATCGAATGGACCCCGGCACAACTAAAGAAGTTTGTGTTAGTGATAGTGGATGCATTTACTAAGTGGGTTGAGGCCTTTCCGGTGACACATCCGGATGCTCAAACAGTGGCTAAAATTGTGGTCAATCACATCGTCCCACACTTTGGACTTCCTACACGTATCTACTCTGACAACGGCATGCATTTTGTCAATCAGATCATTCAGAAACTGTCTACAGTTTTCCAAATTGAATTGAAACACCATTGTGCCTACCACCCACAGTCAGCAGGGTTGGTGGAATGCCATAACGGCATTCTAAAAGGCAAGTTGAGAAAACTCATGGCCGAGACACATCAGTCTTGGATTACCTGTCTACCTCTAGCCCTCCTTTCCATGCGGATAACTCCCAACTCAAAAGGAGTCACCCCATTTGAGTTGTTGTATGGGAGACCTTATTACGTCCCGCAGTGGCAAAACTTGTTGCCTGCGGAACGTGAGGGGGTGAGGAGTTAGCTGAGTACATGAGGAAAATGCTGACCAATTCTAACAGCTGTTTAACGAATGATTATTTTTCAGGTTCAAGAGACGGAAGTCGCAGCAGTAACCATGAAGGACAATAATGAGAATAAGAAAAAATGGTTCTATTGCAATGTTTTATTGTTTATAACTATTGTGATTGTAATATTTCTGTTTTGGCCATTTCTGTTTTTTTAATGAAGCTAGCCATTCAAAAAGAGACAAACACACCAGCTGGCATCCAAACTTTAATACATATCAAGCGATTAAATATGCATATGCATCCTCAATGAATGTCTCAAATTGTTGGGTATGTACTGTAATATCTACTGTACATAGTGGCTTAATGTTAGGGACAGCCCCTCTGGAAACAAATGATACTTGGAATAGTTTGTTGTTTGAAACCACAGAAGTACCACTGAGAGACAAGGTGGTGCTGCCTCTTCTGGGGCGCTAAAACGGAACAGTGTGTTTTCAAAAGATTGAAAACGTTAAGGTGGGGCTGAGCCAATGTAATTTGACAATAGTTCATAATTGTACCCTAGAAGGGCAGTGCGAAACCAAGTTTGGAGCTATAAAAAAAGACATCAATGTAAATGATACTAGTTTTGTTGAAAAAATGCTGTATGTATATGGCCTGTTATTTAAGGGGCTAAAGCCAAATGGGAGTTATGAATTTGCAACCAATATCACCATAAAACGAATGATTGTTATTTTATTTGTGGTAGGAAAGCATATAAATGGTTACCATATGGCTGTTCAGGAAGTTGTTTTTTGGGATATCTGATACCAGCTATCAGACACGCAAATGTATTACCTCAAAGTAAAATACAAAATGCACGTTCTCTTAATAAACCTATTAATCCCGTAGGTAACATTGATGCGTCATGGATTTATCACCATGACTTGGCACACGTCAGCAGCAAAGGACTCTCACATATGGACCTAGGCGATGATGTAATTGCTTGGGCTGGTATTTTGCCAGCGTATGGGACAGTAAAATCCATCTGGGAACTGAGAAAACTGTCAAAACTGTTAGAGACTCTGAGTAATGCGACATTTTTCAGCGCTAGAATTGGTGACAGACGAATTAACGGCGATGAGAACAGTAGTGTTGCAGAACCGTATGGCGCTCGATTTCACCCTAGCGGCGAAGGAAAAATAGTTCAACAAGTTTTTGAACTGACTAAACCTGGTCCAAACCCCTTGACTGACTTTTTCCAAAATCTGTTTGGAAACTGGGGTTCTGTGTTGATGAACATTTTAATTGCTGTATGTGTTGGTGCAATCATATTTTTGCTGCTTGGCTGCTGTTGCATACCATGTATCAAAATGATAATATCAAAGGTTATCTCTGCCAATGCTACAAAAGCATATTTCTCTGATTATGAGAAGGTATACAACGATCTGGGATTGTGTAAAATAAACAGTATACAAAATGTTGTAAGGGGGGAAATGTGGAAAAATACTGAAGTCAACATATTTTGTATTCTGTATATAAAGGGTTAAGCAGAAAAATGTTCACTGCGTGCAAACTGAAATGTTCTGGAAAATGTTGATCACTGAAGAATGCAGGAGTTAATCTTAAACTGCTGATAAAGTTAATGGTGCAAGAATAACTGTGGTACTGGCTGGTAAAAACAAGTAATCAAACTATCAATTTTAATGAAAGTCTTCTGTGCTACGTGTATGTACGTGCAGGAGGGTCTATATAAGGAGAACTTAAAGTACAAGTAGCCAGACTGCTGGCATATTACTATCATGTAGCAGATCTCCATGCATGTAAAATAAAGCTGTTTTACTTGCTTACAAGAACTTGGTGTGATTCTTCCAGAATATGTTAGAAGAGTAAAATCTTTCGACAGAAGTATTAAAGCAATACCACCACCTTTCCTATGTATATGGTCATTAAGGATAAGGTTATAGCTAGGTGGTATAACTTCTCAGTCATTTGGAGGTATAACCTCTGAGTCTTTTATGCTGGGGTTAAGCCAAGTTTCAGTTGCAGAGAGAACATCAGGGTTATGATGGGTATGTTGGGCAGTGTTGGTGCTAGTGAATGTGGCAACCCTAGCATGATAGGATGCTAAACCCTGGTATGCAGGGAGTGCTGTCATTGCCCCAAACCATTGTCTCAGTAACTACACAAATGTTAATGTTTTCGAATTGCAAGAGGGCCTCAGCTTCTTGCACCTTTCTATGTAGACTGTTAGCATTGAGTAGCCCCACCTTAATGTTGTCTAAATTTGAGTTTGAGTTTTCTATGCAGGATTTTTCAATAGGGGGAGTCTTCCTAAAAAAGCAGTGTAGCGGCAGCAAATGCTTTAACCAGTATGCAGAAGCCCTGGTATGACAGGTGTAAATCCTCTCTCATGAAACAGGAAGACTTATCTGCATTATCATCCCATGCAGACACATGCTGGATCCACTTAGAATAACACTAATTGCTTAGCCACTTGTTAAAGCCAGTTATTTTGTCTTTGTATCGTGGTGGTGGTGCTGCGGTAGCATTGTCGCCTCACAGTAAGACGCTGTCTGGTTCGATTCTCAGCTAGAGTGTCTTCTGTGTGGAGACCTGCGTGAATGGGCGTACCTTCGTTGAAGGTTGTGCGTCAGGCCTGGCAAGCCGGTATGTAAAAATCAACTGCCAATCATTAGCGGACCGGAGTTCCGCTGTGGCGACCCCTAACCGGGAAAAGCCGAAAGATGCAACAAATCTAGGTGTCATTCTTGGTGAAGGCAAGGTACTACTCAAGTCCAGTGTCATTCTTGTCTCTAAATTATGCATAGCTAGTTCCATCATGTCCCTCTGGGTGGAGAACCTCAGGTCATTCACTTTCACATGGACCACAACCAGATAGCCATATTTGTCTTGCTTAAGGGACTTTAGGGCTCTTGTAACATCACAGATCCTGGCACTGGACATGCAGCTTACAGGCATTCTGTTCTTGTCCAGTCTGGTGGGTGTGGAGTCTCTATGCCTAACCATAGTGTCGCTCATGAGTAAAGCACTTATCTGTGTGAAAGGAGACTTAGTGGGCCTTATGGTTATAGACCTGCTTTCCTGATGACTCTTGGGTGAGCTGTGTGGATTTGTAATATGTATGAGTGGAGAAGGAGTAGGTGTTGCCATGAATGCTGGTAGTCAGGATATTTTACGGTAAGTTCTAGGAGGTTTTGGTAATTTTTTCTTTGCATCCTCAGTATAGTTTATGGGTCCAGCAGCATGCTGTAATTGGTGTGGTGTCGTGGTAGTATAATCCTTACTGATAGAGGGCTGATGCAAGAGGCTTCCCCCACGTTCTTAAATATTTGCATCTCACACAGGCTATACTATCAAGTGATAGAAGTAGTGAGTGGTCTGTAAGTATAAGATAGTTGTTAGACTGATGGAGAACACCTTTTGCAGTCAGGCTGGCCTTGGATGGGGTGAGAGCAGACTGTTGAGGTATGTCACCAGAGAGTGGAAGTTAGGTTGGACAGTAGCTAATCAAGCAGTATTTATTGAAAAGAAATAATTAGTTTTATCAAGAGTAATAAATAGCAGAGATTCGACTAATTGGTCACTGCCTGGCTACTACTAGTGCTGGCCTCACCACAGCTTCCCACTGCTGGGATACAGTGCCTTTCTGCTTCTCCTTTCAATAGAAGTAGAACAGTAGCACCAGTCCCAAGATGAGGATGTAGGGGTTTGTAAGGTTGTTGTAGCCTTTTCGTGGTAGGTGCCTTGAATGACAACCAGACCAGTCAGGAAGGGCACACAAAGACACATCGTCCAGTCATAGACAGTTGGGAGTGAGAGACTCTTTGCTCCTTCTGCCACCTTGCACAACTCATAGCAATAGGTATTTCTTCCAGATTAAAAGAAACCCTAACTTCATTGTACGCCACACTGATTACACCTGTCATTGAGTACAGCACCCCTGTTTGGGACGTACCTTATGAAGCATGTCAAGCAATTAGAAATACACCAAAAGTTTATATCTGAAATGATCATGGGCTTAAAAGACCAGGACTGCCAAAAAGACGGAAAGCTTTATCTCTAGAATGTTTCATATAGACTTCTTCAAGGCAATCTGTGTTTTGTTTTTAGGGCTATAAGAGATCCAGCACTCCATAAATCAAACAGTCTAACTAACAGTAGGGCCAGAGATCTATATCTGCTTTAACAAGTAAATAAGACAAGGAGAAGAGAGAGGTTTGTCATGCAGCACTGCTCCCTTCTCTGGTGCAAATTCCCTCTCCGATTTAAGCAGTGTGCACACTGTGTAGCTTTAAAAAGGAGCTGGATATATGGATGGCTGTTCATGAATTCACCCCTGGCATGGCTGGCCTGGTCCTCCTTGAAAAGGGAGGCAGGGTCTGAGGGTGAGTAGTGTCAAGGTAGAAGTGGTCTCATGGTTCAGTTGCCTTGAAACTCTCAATGACCCTTTTATTTGAATTTAGTAATGTATGCATGCTTTCAAAAAGCATTTAGTAAAGAATGCATTTTATATGCATAGTAAGTATATACATATTTAAAAAGTTTGAAGTATTGTTTTTGAATACATGAAAGGGAGATTCAACTCCAGTTTGTCTTTAAAGAACATGAGTGGCAAATGAGGTTCTGTATTAGTATTTTGCCAGGGCTTAATGAGTTAACTAGTTTAAAGCCTTTATTTAAATGCAGGGCCATTAAAACATCGATTGATTTTTTTCTTTGTTATTAGCTGGTGTTGATGGATGGTTGTTCGCACTAGTGCACATTGATAGTCTGAGGAAGTCCTGCACACCATTGTTAGGCAGTGTTATGACAGATGGTGAAATGTAACATGTCACCTTTATGTAGGTCCCCTAATGTAACACAGCACTTGACAATGTGCTATGCAATGCTTTACCAGCCATGCAGACCTTGGATTGACCATAATCCTGTCATTAGACATGGTCCCAATATGATACATAGAAATGAGACACTGTGCAGGTCCTGCATAGTTAGGGTCATGCTGCCACACCCTTGTGGTTGACAGCCTGAATCACAGTGTTTGTAGACATGCCTTGCAGTGAAGATGTGGATGCCCATGCATACACAGAGGACTTGCTCAACTTTGCTGACATTACATTGGCCTTGCAAGCGTTCAATGCCTGTCAAGCAACCACACAGCAAACTGGTTGTTGTGTGACATGATGTGGGAAGACAGACATGTGTTCCAGGTACATAACTGTACAATATGACATACCTAGGGCATGTGGCAGTTGGACACACTTTGACCAAAGGTGGCCAATCCTCTGCAGTAGGCATCACAGCCATGTCATGCTGATACCCACCATTAATCTGTTGAAGGGCAGGATGCATGAAGTGCTGTGAAACTGTCACCTAAAATGGATCTCCACCACTGTACTGCTTGTTTCAGCAAGCCTGGACATCTATGTCACCGGACATTGCACATTATATTGTGATGTGCAGGTCTGCTCCTAATCACCATCTGGTCAGTTCCCTAGTGATGTACTCCCAACCCTGGTACAGAAGGCATACTATATGCTAAAGCCAACTGATTGCTCATGTCGCTAATCAAGGCATCCACCTTGAGGAGGATATGTGATGCCTACAGAGCCTTTCTTGATGTTGGACAACCATGCGAATGAACAAACAGGCTGTATCTTGCTGCTCATCATGAACTTCATAGTAACATGTTGCATGTGATGACAGAAAAAGTATTGGAGCATGGTATCCCATGACAGAGTGGTTGTGGTGAGACCAGCAGTAGTAGTAGCCAGGCACCAGCAATTCAAGGGACTCCCCTGCTTTCCGCATTCTTCACAAGGTAATTGTGTCCTTGCAGTGAACACCACTTGAGTAGTATCCAATTGCAGCATACCTGTGTTAAACCTCCCACCTTACCTTCACAGGGTATACATATTACACTTCCCTTCATTGTTTGTCTATGCTCTGTACAGACACCTTGGATGACTCTTTTCTTGGAACATGATGTAAGTAACTGCAATACTTAGTTGCACATAGGACAACTGTCATGTAGTGCCAAACAGTGTCCCCAGTCATCTGATATGTAAAGCTATGAAAGGAGTTATCATGGACGCAATCAGTAACAATGTCGTACACCTACTTGCACTAGACCAAGCACAGTTTGTTTTGCTCAAGGGCAGATCATGCCTACCTACCCTAACTGGTGGACCTCATTGAGTTTTACAGTATGCAATGGATGATGGGAATGTGGCTCATTCCACCTACCATGGCCTGACGAGAAGTTTGACAATATTAGGCCAACAGGCCTTGCTGGAAACTGTGCAGGTTATTCACAGAGTGGTATTTCAGCTGGTGGATAGCCAAGTGTCTGATGGTCATAATCTGGGAAGATAGCATTGGGTAGACCTATGCTTCAATGTTGCCAGTCACCAGTGGACTTCCCACAGGCATCATTAATAGAGTACCTCTTTTAGCCATTTCCTTCTCTGCAGTCACGGCTACTATCAGTGACCTCTGACTGGCTACATTAGCAGGTGATTGCATATTAGGAGCTGTCACTGAAATCCCAACAGTTATCCAGGATGGCTTGAGACACACATTCAGTTGCTGTCAGAGCCACTGAAAAATAGTAAATGTCAAGGACTGCACAATACTATACATTTGGAAGTCATCCATCCCTGGGCAATATAGTAGAGTCTGCACACCTCACACAGTAGAGACAATAGCCATGGACTTATGGACACAGAGAATAATGTATCCCTTGACTTTCACATGCCAAGAAATGTATAGTTATCAACTTTGGGAAAAACATGTACCCATGAATTACCACATAGTACACTAAACACCAAAAGTGTGAGAAGAGACTTAGGGACACAGGTGGACAGTGGTCTCACCTTCAATAACCACATCACCACAACAGTCAGGAAATCCTTCTATGTGGGACACCTCATCACTAAGGGCTTTTCATCCAGAAAAAAGGAGGTCATTGTCCCACTGTACTCATCCCTCATTAGACCCATTATAGAATACAACACCCCATTTGGTATGTACCTCTCAGGACATCTGCAACAACTGGAAAGGCCACAGAAATACCTCACTAAAAGAATCACAGGCCTAAAGCAGATGGCCTATGTTGACCATCTAAAAACACTCCAGCTATACTCTGTCACGTATCGTCTACTCAGAGGCGATCTCTGCTTAACTTACAAGGCCATGTCAAACCCAGAGCTGTTGGACATGCTACGCTTAAAGAAATCCCAATCCCTCAGAGCCACATGCTCCAGGAATCTAACCCTTGTCATCACAATGAACAAAACATGCTGGAGGGATAGTTTCCTGACCCAGAGACTCCCTGACTCTGGAATAGACTGCCCATACATGTCAAGCAGAGCGCCTCTTTGTCCGTCTTCAAAAGGAATCTTGATGATTGGATGGGAGATAGGAAATTCACCCCTGGGATCACATCAGTTGCCCTGCTAGACACTGGTCCAGGGAAGTAAATATTGTGGGAAGAAATAGCCAGGGAATTGTTAGGGCTAGGCTTGTATAGGCCCTAGGGTCGATAGCCTAATACCAACCTATGAACCTGTCTGCTTAATTTTAACCTTATAAAAAAGTTTTACAATTAATTGGACTCTGTTTTCGACAACCCATTTAGAAAAAGAAAAAAAACTTAGCAAACCATGTTCAGCAGGCATGCTGTTATATATGGAATTATCTGGGAGTCTCCTTTTAGATACTTGAGATTTAGAGAAACACTTTTCTGTGTCTCTGTTCCCTAACTACTCTACAGTACAAGATATTTCATGTTTCTAACAGTAGAACCAGCACATATAATATTTATCTGTTTTCTTTTTTGTTTGTTTGATTTTTTTATGTAGTTTTACATTTTGCCAAGAATTTCATTGACTTGTGATTATGTACTATCCTGTTTTTGGAATAGCATTAACTGTAGTAGTAGGTAGATTGTAGGATTGAGATTTTAGATCAAGTATTCACATTTATTTAGGTTAGCTTGCTTCATGCTATTTTGGTAGTTGTTTTCTTATTTTTTTTATTTATTTTTTTGTGACTGGTTGGTTTGTAGTTTTGTGGATGGGGTATGCTTTTGTTTTTTGGGTGTTTCTTTTCATTTCAGACTTCAAGAGTTATGAGGAGGGGTAGGGAAGTCTGCTATACTTTTTAAATTAGTTATGATTTATTTTATTATTTTAGATTTTAGAGGAGCTTTTTTTATTTTTATATGCAGTTTGTACTGGAATTGATTGGGTTGAAGAATTAGGTTGGCTGGTGGGGTTCATTTCTTGGGATTGTTAAATATTCTGGTCTCAGATTGTCATATGCTAGGGTTTTGTGGCATGTTCTGCATCTGGAGCCTGGCAAATGAGATAGATGCTTGCTGCTACGTCAGTTCAGAACATGAATGTGTTGAAGCATGACTGACCTGCTAGAGAGTTGCTAGTGACGCATTCCTGAGTTTGATTTCTCATTTAATGATGTGTGTGTGTATTATAGGAAACTTTTTATATATTTGTTAATGTTAAATTTTACTGTTATATCTTTAGCTCTGGAGTGGTCTGTATTTATTGGGAGGCATGGGTAAATAATGCCTTAATATGGTTTTAAGTTATCGTGTGTGACTTATAATGCATGTGTTTCTTGTAAGTTTCATTTAAATCTTCTGTGTGGATCATGTTATTGTGAAGTTCTTTCTTTCTGAGGTGTGATTTTTGTACAAGGTACTTCGGAAAGATCTTTGGTTATTTTCAGTTTTCTTCTTGTCTTTTTTTTTTCTGCCCTCAGTGGATTATTTATTTCCTTTCACAGCTGGATTTCCCTTAGATGTTCAGATTTTATTGGTTGCTGTTTCATGTGACTTTATGTGGAGCTTAGGTGCGTATTTTCCCAACAGGACTAAACATCCTCTCAAAGGAAGAGTAAACCTGTCTGCTGGATATCTGCAATAAATAAACTCCATAACAAAAGGAAAAAAAATTCTGTCCAAGACCAAGAAGAAGCAGGTGCCTAATTGGAAGCAATGTCTCCTTAGCCTGAACAAGCAAATAAGAGCACTAGTGAAATTGTCCAAAGTAAACTTCGAGTTCAAATTGGCCACCTCTACCAGAGACAATCATAAGGCCTTCTTCATATATGTCCGCAACCTCAAAGGAAGCACCCAGATCTGTTCAGAACTGGTGGTCAAGGACACCACATGTACAAATGCTGTCTATAGCAAACTTGCTGGCTGACAGATTCAGAGAAAACATTACCCCTCTGTCCCCCCATCAGTAAATCAGGACATCCCCAGTAACTGCCCCCTTCCCCTTATATCTAGTGAACAGGTCATCACTGCTCTCTCAAAGGCAAAAAATACAGCCTCCATGGGACCCATTAACATCCCAGGTTGCATCCTATGTGAACTCCTGCAGGAACTTGCAGCACCATTAGGCACCCTATTCAACCAAAGCCTGAGTACTGGCTTTCCTCCTGCTGCGTGGAGGGCAGCCATTGTCATCCCTTTACACAAAGGTGGAGTGCCCAGCGATGCAGGAAATTATAGACCCATCAGCCTAACTAGCCTGATCTGCATGGCCATGGAACAGATTATCATGGACCTCATTAACAATGACATTGGCAACTTCCAAACACTTGATCCCACACAGTTTGGCTTCATCAATGGAAGGTCATGCCTGCTAAATTTGGTCGACTTCCTTGAGACAGTCAGCAAAGCCATGGATGAGGGGAAGACGGTACACACTGCCTACCTTGACCTGACCAAAGCCTTTGACACTATTCCCCACTCAGGCATAATAGATAAACTCTCTCAGCTAGGCATCAATCCATATGTTACCAGATGGGTACAAACTGGCTCACTGATAGAACCCACCTAGTCAAAATAGGGGAAGCCACCTCAAGCAGTAGACCTGTAACAAGTGGCGTACCAGGGTTTGGTCTTGGGGCCTTTGTTATTTGGGATATACATTTCTAAAGTGCAGGCCAAAACCAGTGGGCTGTGGCTGACCAGGTTTGCAGATGACTGCAAGCTGGGTGCTGTCTTCAGTTCCCCTACTGATGTGGACGGGTTCCTATCAGATAGTCGAACTTCTGCAAGTTTAAACCTCATGTGGTCGAGACCATAAGTTCGAATTTGCAGAAGTTCGAGCATTTCAACGGAAATCTCCGTAAGGGGAGGTTTCCGTTTTGTTCAATGTGGTGCAATCTCGGAGTTGGTATATTTAAGTAGCGGGGGGGGGGGCACAGGGGGGCTTGCCCCCCTGCTTACAACAGTTTTTCATTTTCTTTTCTTTTTTTTGTTTTTTATCCATAGTTGAAGTTTTTTAACTTCGAACAGGATGGTTTGAACATTCCGTGTTCGAAGTTATTAAACTTCGACTATGTGATATAGACCCAATGTGGGCATCCACCAAGAGGGTCTCACTCAGACAAATGGCTGTTGCCGGAAACATGGCCTCAAGCTGAATACCTAAAAAATCCATCATCATCCCCTTGGGGGAAAGTGACGTCCCCACAAATTATCACAGTAGTAACAATGTCCTAAGCATGCACTCAGTCGTGAGGGATTTGGGCACCCAGGTTGATAGCAACCTGACTTTTAACCACCATGTTGCTTCCATTGTACGGAAGGCTGTCTATTTGGCCCACCACATAAGTAAGGGCATGTCATCCTGGGACAAGGAGGTCATAACATCTCTGTATTCTTCCCTTATAAGGCCCATTATTGAGTATAACGCCCCTTTTGGCATGTACCTCACAAAGCTCATGCAACAGCTGGAGAGACCACAGAGGTTCCTCACCAGGAGATTCCAGGTCCTCAAACATCTATCATGCACAGATAGGCTAAAAGCCCTATACCTCTGTTCAGTTTCATACAGACTCCTTAGAGGTGACCTCTGTCTGGCAGACAAGGCGATTATGGATCCCACCTTGATGGGACTGCTGCATATCTGCAAGTCAAGCTCCACTTGAGTAACCCACAT
This sequence comes from Protopterus annectens, assembly GCF_019279795.1. NCBI lineage: Eukaryota > Metazoa > Chordata > Ceratodontiformes > Protopteridae > Protopterus > Protopterus annectens. The sequence goes on along the minus strand of NC_056725.1, from coordinate 1,928,303,881 downwards.
GATCTGCCTCAACCTGGTCTGTAACATCAACAAGACTTGTTGGCAGGACAAATTTGTGTCCCAGAGACTTCCCCCATCTATGGAATGGACTCCCTCTCCACATCAAGCAGAGTACCTCTTTAACTCTTTTTAAGTGCAGCCTGGATAACTGGATGAGAAACCGAAAATATACCCCTAGGATTCCACCCATGTCCCTGCTGGACAGGGGCATTGGGTGCTGATTTGTCTAAACATGGGCTAAGCTCTTGGCTAGGCTTATAAGGGCCTCAAGGCCAATAGCCTAGTCACCTCCTATGATCCTATTATTGGTTTAATGTCTAAATGTGTTTGTTTTGCTTTGTAGTGTTCCACTTTTTCTGGGTATTTTTTCTACCCTCTGCCCATCAACTGTCAAGCCTCTGAAATCACAATTCATTTCCTGGCAGTGTGGGATCACCCTGCAGATTCACAAGGATTAGAATGGGGGACTGTCATCGATGCAGACACTGAGTGGCACTTGTACTCTCACCAGCTTCCCGGCAGTTGAGAGACATTTTTCTATAACAGCCCTAATCCCAAATATATGTGATAATGTACACACTTGTGTCACCACAGGGGGTGCTTAATGCTCCACCAGTCCAGGCATGTGCAGTCCCTACCATGTGAGGTAATAGAGCTACCACCACCACCAGCTTAGGCAGCCACAGTTCACACCCTCCCCGGATGAGTTCTTGTTTTCTGTGGCTGTAAGACCTTCACCATACAAAGCTGGATATGAAAACATCTCCTACCCCTCCCGGGATAGGTAACAGCTGTCCTTCCTGCCAGCACCACCAGTCTCCCAACCCATTACTCGAACTCAGGTTGCCTGGGTTGTAGTCTGGACTTTATCCCAGTATGCCAGTGGGCTGGTTAATGTTTCTGGTTTGTATTTTACAGAAGGGACAATGTTGGTAGATACGTTCATGCTTTATATTTTTTATGGTAGGTTGTATAGGTTTTTACATGATGTTCTTCATGTTTCACTATTACAGTCATCACATTTGGGTTATCTGCCTGCAGGTAGCCCTCCGCTGGCCTGAATACCAGAGTCTTCGGATTCCTGCATCGGATGCTGTCTCTTCTTCCATGACGTCAGGTCGTCAGGGGTATAAAACATGCAGCTGACGCTATTACATCAGTCTTTCATGCCGTGCGGTGCCCGAAGCAGAAGTTGTTTGCAAGTGCCAGTCGGCCGACTCCTGAAATTTTCATTTTCGAGTTTCAGAACCGAAGTCTTCAAAAAGATAAGTACCCCGTTGGGGATCTTTTTTCTTGCTCCAACTGATGTCAGTTAAAGTTAACAATTGTCTTACCTGTGGAAAGCAAATACCTTATAAAGATTTTCATTCATACTGCACTCCCCGCTTAGGCCCAGACCATGACATTCCTCGCTGTTGGTTTTGTGCCTTGTTCAACCCCCGAATTATTTGCCGTCGGGCGATCTTTGCAGCAAATTATTTTGGTAGCCGGTTTCAGTACTCTGAAATGGCTTCATTAGGCCATCTGACTACCGATCTTCCGAAAAACGTAAGGATAAAAACAGAGACAGACCGCATGGGTCCAAAACTGCCTACGACGCTTCCTTTAAGCTTGTCGCCAGTCCGCCAGTACTCAGTGAGGCGCTTTTACAGCCACTGATACCCGCTACTTCAGATTCGCAGGCCTCTGCTGAGACCCATTCGGAGTCCGGTATGCAGCAATATGCTTCTTTGACTATGGAGCCTGTGGATGTCTCTACCTTGGATGGATCTAGAGCCACTGTGCAGGCACCGGCTTCTGAGGTTATATTCAGGCCTACAGACCTGCATTTTAAACCTATGCCATCGTCTTCATCCAGGCCTAAAACTCACACCACGCCTAGGAAACCGACGTTCAAACCGCAGGCTCAGGGCCCATATGCCTAAAAAACAAATGCTTAGAATGGCTGAAGACCTTATTACCTTAATTAGGGGAAGCCAGCTTTCCTCCTCTAAGAGATCTAGGATTGATTTTCCTTCTGATGCTTCTGACCAGGATTCTGAAATTTCTGTTTTCTCTGATGACCAGGATATGCCCTTATCTACGTATGAGGATTCTGATGCAGAGGAATCTATTCCCTCTGCTTCCTCTCCAGAGGATTTCTCTTTTGGTGAAACCTTGCATACTCTTAAGGAGCATTTCCGCTGGGAAAGCCAGGATTACTTTGACTCCAAAAAGAGGCTTAGGGAATTCTTACTTCTGCCTCAACACAGGCCTTTAGCTATCCCTCCTGTACTGGACATTGTAGATGATGCCTTCTCGGAATCTAGCCTGGCCCTTGACTCTTTACATCCTGCTCCCAGAAAAACTGATAGGTATTACAGGGTACCTGACTCTCAAGTTCCTCTTTAAAAATCCTACTGCGGATCCTGAGTCCATTTCATAGGGGCCCAAGGGCATTAAGGCTACTGCTGCCAGAAATCCTACCCCCCTCTGATACAGATTCCAGGGCACTGGATAGATGGGGAAAGAAGATATACACTTCTGCTACTTTAGCCATTAGGCCTTTAAACTGCCAGTTTCATATGTTAAAGTATCAGTAGCATATTACTGGGTTGCTTAAACAGATGTTGATTCCTGTCTGTGCTGAAAATAAAGAATTACAGGATTTAATGCATTTTGCTGAACAAGTTGGAAAACATGCTTTGCAATGTGGTTTTGATTCATTAGAGGCATCTTGCAGGGCTGCTGTCACTGGGTCTGTACTTAGAAGGCATGCTTGGCTTAAGGAGCAATCTTTGCCAGATCATGTTAAAGCTAAATTACTGAATGCGCCCTTAAACCAAGACCGCCTGTTTGGCAACAAAGCAGAAGTGCTTAAAAAGATGGAGGAAAAAGCTAAATCTATGCAAACTGTTAAATATTTCCTAAGTACAACCTCCCAGATTTAGTAGGCAATGCCCATTGAAGAATTGGTCCTTTCCTGCCTCTTCCAGGCCTTCTCAGTCTAAACCCAGAACCAGCAGAACACCCAGGCTTCAGTCTCAAGGTACTCACAGGCCTAAGCAGTTGGGGGGCTTCCACTTCCAAAGCAGGTAGTAGTAAGACTCCCCCCTATGGTAAACTGTCTCAATGACTTAACTTTAAACCTTTCAAGCCCTGCTCATCTGACTGTTCCTTTAGGGGGAAAGATTGCCCTGCATGCAAAAATTTGGGAACTCATTACACAGGACAGATGCGTTTTAAATATAGTTTCCCAAGGATACAGATTCCACTTCCACTCCTTACCAACCCCAAATGGCTGGCTAGACCTACCCCCAAATTAGTGGGCAGAGGCTCAAAAGCAAGTTCTCTCTCTTTTAAGCATCTGGGCTATTCAACCTACTCCAGAAGAAGAATGGGGGCAAGGTTTCTACTCAAGACTTTTCCTGGTACCCAGAAAAGACAGTTCATGGCGTCCTATCCTGGACCTGTCTATCCTAAACACATTTTTGGCAATCCCAAAATTCAAGATGCTAACTCGTCATCAGCTGCTTCCCATGCTAGGCAAAAATGCCTGGTTGGCAACACTGGATTTAAAGGAAGCCTACCTGCACATCCCAATAAGGGAATCTTGCAGAAGATACCTACGCTTCAGAGCAGGCTACATGCACTGTCAGTTCTCTGCACTGCCCTTTGGCTTATCTACTGCGCTCAGGGTATTCACAAAGTGCCTAGCTCCAGTCATTGCATTTTGCAGGCAAAGAAATATTCAAATATACCCATACCTGGACGATTGTTTAATTCAGGCAGAAAGCCAGGACATACTATTAAATCATCTGGCATTTGTAAAGAAATTATTAACTTCTGTGGGGTACACCATAAACAAAAAGAAATCACATCTTGTACCCTGCCAACAAATTGTATTCCTGGGAACAAGCTTGAATACAACTTCCCAGATGGCCTACCTCACACCAGAGAAAAAAGTACAATTGACAGCCTACTTCAAATTACTGGCCACAAAGACCCAGCTATCTGCAAGGAAAACTCTGCAAGCCCTGAGGTTCATGGCCTCCTGTATTCTACTAATTCCATATGCAAGACTGCATATGAGGAAACTACAATGGTATCTAAAAAGCATATGGTGTCAACATTCTCAGAATCTAGAATCAATGATTCCTGTCATACCTTGTCTACAGATAGAGTTCCTTTGGTGGGTAGAGGCCTGCCACCAAAACAAGGGACTGCCATTCACTCTACCCCCTGCCACCCAAACCCTAATGACAGATGCATCAGACTATGCATGGGGGGCTCACTTGGCAGGGCAGTGTATTCAGGGCAAGTGGAACCCAAGTCAAATGCACCTGCATATCAATCAAAAAGAAATGTTAGCTGTACAGTATGCTCTGACAGCCTTCAAGGACCACATTCTTCCAGGACAATTATTGGTAAAGACAGACAACACCACTGGTATATGCTACATAAACAAGCAGGGGGAACCCACTCATACCCTCTCTGCAGACTAGCCATGGCTCTGTGGAACACAGTCTTGAGCTACCAAGTGCAACTACAGACTCAATTCCTGCCAGGAAATCTAAATACACTGGCAGACGACCTAAGCAGAAACCTCATTGACACACACAAGTGGAAACTGGAGCCAAAGATATTCAACATGTTGAGAAACAAAGGGGGGAGCCCAGAGATGGACCTGTTTGCCCCTCCCCGGAAATACCAATTGGACAAATTTTGCACAAGGACTCCCCACAAACAAGCTTGGAAAGTGGATGCCCTGTCTTTCACTTGGAAAAACCTATCAGTTTATGCCTTTCCTCCTCTGCCTCTCCTCTCCAAGGTACTACTAAAGATCAAACAAGACAAACCAAGGACAATACTGATTGCACCAGACTGGCCACGACAACACTGGTACCCCCTCTTGCGCAGTGTGTCACTACTGGTACCATGGCACCTGCCCCAGACCCCTGCTCTGCTGTCTCAGCAGGAGGGGCAGATTCTGCACCCACAGCTTCAAACCCTGAACCTGGCAGCCTGGCTAATTTCCTGATCTCTCTGTTCCCTTCCCTCATTAAGCAAGTGATGGATGTCCTTCTGGAGGCAAGGAGGCCTACTAGAAAATCCTATGCTGAAAAATGGAAAAGATTCTGTTCCTGGAGACAAACTCAAGGGATGGGCACAGCAGCACACAATTTACCTTAGATTCTTCAATACTTAACTGAGATGATTCACAAGGGCCTTTCCTTTTCCTCCCTCAAAATTCATGCCTCAGCCATTTCAGCTCATTACAATACAGAACCACCCCTCTTCTCTCATCCACTGCTGAAGCAATTCCTCAGAGGGGCCAAAAACTTAAGACCACCCAGGAAAGCCCCTACTCCAGCCTGGGACCTTAACTTTGTATTGGAAAAACTCACCCTACCTCCCTTCGAGCCAGCTGCAAATGCAGAGTTAAAATTACTTTCTTGGAAAACATCCTTCCTTCTAGCCATCACTTCAGCAAGAAGGGTGTCTGAATTACAGGCCCTCCTGGTGGTGGAGCCTTTCATCATCTTTCATGCGGACAGGGTGTCCCTCAGGACCAATCCCTCCTTCATGCCCAAGGTGGTATCCAGTGTGGTCCTTAACCAGTCCATTCATTTGCCAACCTTCTTTTCTAATCCACAGAACAAAGGGGAATGAATACTGCACTCCTTGGATGTGCACAGACAGCTTAGATTTTACTTGGACAGGACTAAACCTCTGAGAAAATCTGAACAGCTGCTGGTTGCATTTGCTGCAGGGGCAGAGGGGAAGGCTATTTCATAGCAAACCATTTCTAAATGAATAGGCCATTGCATTCATTTCTTCTGTAAGCACCATGGAAAACCTACCCTACAGGGGATAAGACCACATTCAACCAGGGCTGCATCTGCCTCTACAGCCTTTCTCAGAGGTGTCCCTACCAGGGACAGCCTAGAAGCTGCTACCTGGAGTTCTGTACATACCTTCACCAAGCATTACCACTTGCCAATTTTTTCTAAATCCAGAGCTGGCTTTGCCACTGCAGTCTTGCAGAGCCATGTAGCTGGTCCCAATGTTATCTAATTACCTCCTCCCATCCTTGGCTTTGGGAATCTACCCAAATGTGATGACTGCAACAGTGAAACATGAAGAACATAGTGCAGTTGTGTACACTTATAGATGTTCAAGTGTATTCACTGTTGCAGTCCTGGTTACCCTCCCTCCAGCCCCCTTATTTCTATTGACTATAGCTCTGTTCTTGTTTACTATGCTTAAGCAGATAAAGGAATCTCTGATTCAGAGAGATGAAAACTGCATGAAGAAATACCCCATTAACAGTTCCTTAAAGTACAATATTCGATTCATAAATGTGATGAGGCTTGACCATACTAGCTTTCTCCCTACCAACTCCTGAATTGCAGAAACATAGGCACCCCCACACACACATGCATTCAAGCATCCACACACTTGCTCACACTAACTGAATCACTCATCTGTCTACACACACACACACACACACACACACACACACACACACACACACACACACACACACACACACAAAGAGTTGGTATCTGCTACCTACATCCCATAGTGAAACCACCCAAGCATACACACATCCATTCAGCCACATTTATGCCCCTGAATATATGTATACCCACATACACATGGCCACTTACCTCTACCATGACTGCTCCCATATTAGTAAATGGGTGAAGGCGGTCAAAAGATGGCATTCACTTTTTCCTCCTTAAAAAAATTGGAAGAGCAATCCAGACTTAGTCCAAGGCCACAGACATTTCTAGGGGAAGGTATATGGCTAATTAGCATTAGCCACGTCCCCAGACTACTGCATCACCATACGGCTTCCATAGTGAGACTGCTATCTGCCCCACCAGAGGAAACCCATAGCAGGAGACCAGATGAATCAAAAAAGCTTACTACAATGCAGAAATATTCCAAGTTAAGGCTTCTGCTTTGCAGTGTGCCTTTCTGAAGCCTATGGTTGGTGTTGCTCTGGCTTATGTTGCACATATCTTAATTAGTTGTAATTGTTATGTATTTTTATTGATGCTGGGGTAGAGTGGTGATAGATATTTAATGATGCAATTAGTGGGGTGATAGAATATCTTGCATTTAAGCTTAAATACGTATTTTTTTTCACATGCCTCCTTAGGATATATACTTAATATATTTGCATTCAGTATGTACTTTTTGTCTTATTCATTTGTCACACTTGCAGCTCCATCAGTTTGATTCAGGGACCACTTTATTAATTTCTCTCTTCCATGTATTGACTCTAGGGTTTAATTCCTATCTATATAACACCTTAATCTGCTCTACAAGCTCCTGCAATACAGGCAGTTCAGGCTTTTTTTCATCTTCTTTTAATACCCTTTTCATAAAGCAAGGAATATGGTTCCTAGCAGTGCTAATTCAGAGCAGGACATGATTTTGAAGTATCCCTCTGCTGGGATGAGTAAATTAGATGACAAAATATGCTTGCCAGGGGAAATCATGTCTAGAAGATCAATTACTTTGTTTCAAAAGGCTTCAAAGAATTTGTCTTTGGTTCCCTGACTATGGTTCTACATAAATTCATGCCGAGTCATCAAAGTTAGTTTCTGCAAACAGAAAAAAAAAACATTGGCTGAAAACCACCTTCCACGAACAACTCAACCGTTTAGTTTTTGCAAGGGGACACCCCCATACACCCTGGACTTGTTGCACAACAGTGGAGAAAAAAAGCAAACTCCGCTGTTGTTGAAAGTCATTTTGGCGAATAGCACCAACTCTTTTTGCATTCGCCAAAATTGCATTCCATGACATGGCATGCTCCTGTTCTTATGCACTCCCAGCAAAAAGAATCCCTCCTAGCTGACATTTTAAATAAATGTTTCAGAGTATAAAAATATGTGCCCAGACACTGCCATCCAAAAATTGAAACTTAACAGAAATAGTTGCATTTCTGTAATGGAGTAGAATCTTTGTCCAAACCTTTTCCTGTGCTATCAGTTTAATTCCTTCTCCCAAACCATACACAATTTGTCATACTCACTGCACAGGAAATCCACCAACATGTGAAAGGCATTTCTTATGCTTTCCTGTCTTTAGCTTCTCCAGATTTGGCCTTAAGAATCCAATTGGCCCCTTTAGAATGGTTTTGTTCTGATTTGTTTATTAATTTCAATTGCTTGCTTCTGTGACCTATTGTGTAGAATTTTAATATATCTCTACCAGAAATGTACCTTTCTAACAAGAAAGCTTCCCATTTAACTAGGTTGTTATTGACAAATAGTAGCTCCCAGTGTATACCAGCTATATATATCTCTATATACATATACATATTTATATATATATATACATATTTATTTATCGTGGATTGAAAGTCCACATTACTTAGTTTCCTGAATTGGCTCAAATTTAATGGTAAAATCTCCTCCTCCTAATCACAAATAGTAACGTTCTTAGTATCTGCTCTAGACTTTATATGGTTTGTTCAGCTAGCTCAAACTTCTTTTCCTTCTGCCCTTCCCCTTTGTTAAGGAGTTTTTTTTTAATGTATCTCACCTATACCCAAAGTCTTTTTTATGTTTTTACATCCTTTCCAAACAGCTGTATAATTAGAGTTTAGCATATTGTGAACAATTTACATCACTGCTGCTTGATGGTATAAATCTGGGTCTGGTACACCTAACCCGGCCTATGTGGTAGGAAGGGTAAGTTTAGTCCATAAGACCCTATGATGTGTGTTCTTCCACAAGAATGTTAAAATCTATCTACTTAATCCCATAAAAACATAATAGGTAGGTAGGAGTCGTGAAATGGCCTGTAAGAAGTGTAATAGCTGGGGTAGAATAAACATTCTTACAGCTGTAATATTTATTTATTTATTTATTTGTATTTGCATTTGTTTACCGGGATGGTCCATCTGGGCCAGAAGTGCCCATTTTCGGTAGAGTCCTGGCGAGAAAAACTCCACATGTAAGACATTTCACATACAGTACAGAATTTACATTAATAAAGACATTTAGTACATATTATTGGCAGCTTATACAATTTGTGAAAAAAAAACAGTACATAAGTAGTCATTCTCAAATCAAAGATATTATACGAGCAATACAGAGTGCATACATTAGAACATTCCATATGTGTAGCTTTCAGCTAACAAAATTTATACAGGACATGTCATGCAGTGGGTGCAAAACAGATATAGGAATTAATTAATGACTAGGTACTTAAACTTCTCACATGTTTAGGAGGTGTAATAGCTGAGCGGTATGCTATACGAGTCCTGTTGCAGGAATCAGTAAAGTTGGTGGATATTGTTGCAGATATAAGTGGTGGTATGATATTAAGGTAGGCTGCGAGAGTACCTGAATGTCACGCTTGGTTCAGTGGTAGGTCTATAAGGGTTAGGAAGAGAAGGAAGTAGACAGGAGGGATCAATTGTAGGACAATGAGGGTTAGCAGAAGAGGGAGGTGGACAGGATGGAGAGGCGGACTAAGTAAAAAGACAGGTGGATGTGAAAGGAGGATTCCAGAGTAGTAGAGTGGGGGTGAGAATAGTTGATGGTTGAAGTTAGGTTATATGAGATGTGGTGTTGGCACATGTGCACAGCCAAGATGAGGAGAGGTGTTGTTTCAGAGATGTCTTGAAGACGGTTACTGAGTGGGTGGATCTAAGTGTTGGGGGAGAGAGTTCCAAAGTTTTGCGATGGTAAAGGGTTAAAGCATCTGGCCAGCCGAAAGTTTGTGTTTTTCTACATTTACGGGCAGTTGGTTGTTGGATCGGAGTGGTCTGTTAGGATGGTATAAAGTAAGTATAAAAGATAGAGCAGGGCACATGGATGGATTATGAATGAGTTTGTAAGCTGTAGTTAGCTGGATAAAGATGAGATAGTTGGGGAGTTCAAGCCATTTTAGGTTGTGTAAAGACAGGCAGTGGTGGGATGAGTAGGAGGCATTAGTTACAAACTTAGCAATTTTGTTGTAGCATGATTCTAGTTTGGACTTTTAGAGAGGACTGAATATTGGTGAGGAGGGGAGGCACTGTATTAAAGATAGGGTAACAGAAAAGAAGAGGCAAGGGAAAGTCAGGCTGATGCACTGAGTAGATGTTTGTGTCGGTAGAGAGTACTAAGCTTTTGATGTGTCTTTTTGACATTGGACTGGATGTGCAGGTCAAATGTGAGGTTTTCGTCTATGATGACACCTAGGAGTTTTCTGCTAGGTACAGTGTCGATGGTAGTGCCATTTAGGGATTGAATAGTGAAGTTCTTTTTTTGTAGGGGTGTGGACCTTTTGGGGGCAAAGATTACTAGTTTGATTTTGTTGGGGTTCAGGGCATGATGATTATTAGACATCCAAATTTTGGTGGCGGCGAGGGTGTTTTGGGTGAGTTGGTGTAATTCTGAGGAGTTGTCTGCAGTGCAGTTGATGGTGGAGTCATCTGCATACTGGATGACTGAGCCTTGAGAGAGTGTAATGTGGAAGTTATTGATAAATGTGCTAAATAGAAGTGGGCCTAAAATGAAGCCTTGAACACCAGTGGTGGTATTTCGGAAAGGGAAGTAAGAGTTCTGCTATTTAGTTGATTGTTGCCTGTTAGTGAGGTAATTAGTAAACCAGTTTAGAGTTTGAGGTGAGGTACCAATGTTAGAGAGTTTTGTTAGAAGGAGAGAGTGGGATTCAGTATCGAAAGCTTTAGAAAGATAACGAAATAGTGAAGATATGATTTTACCAGTGTCAGGGGCTTGGTTGACAGTGTCCATGAAGCATATGAGGGCAGTGGTGGTACTATGTCCTGACCTAAATCAGTGTTGGGTGTCGGAGAGGATGTGGTTGTGAGTCAAGATAGTGAATTAGTTGAGAATTAATACATTTTTCCAGAATCTTAGAAATGGGTGATAGTATAGCAATGGGGTGGAAGTCGGTGTCTGCTCTGTGGCCCCACTTGTGTAGAGGGAGGATACAAGCTTTTTTCCAGATGATAGGCTGATGGGCATATAGGATTCTTGGATAGATCCGTTGAGAAATATGCTGATAGGGTAAGTGATTGAGTTGGCTGAAATTTGCAGGTATTTGGAGGATATATTGTCAGGGGCATTTGTGCATGGTTTGAGTTTTAGAAGCAATTTTTTTAATAGTCGAGGTGGGTATAGGTGAGAGTAAAGTTGGGAAGACTGGGTGTACTGGTGTTAGCTGTGGAGAGGTCTGTGGTGGACAAGTTGGTCTTAGGAAAGGTAATGGTTAGATTGGCTGTAGTATCTTTGAAATAGCAGTTGAAGTTTGCAGCAATTTCAGTGGGTGTTTTATTTGGGTCTGGGCAATGATTATTACTAGAGCGTGGGTTTAATAAAGAGTTTCAGCAACACATATCCAGAGTTGCTAACTAAATGGCAACAACTGAATATTGAAACAAGCTGTGGTTATATGCGATTGCTCATTGAGCAGTATATGGACATTGAGAGAGGGCCTATGGAAGACGAAACTAGGACACAGCAAGAACTAGCGAATGCCCTTTCAGTGATCGAAATGAATGATTTTTTGTAAGAACTAAGTACACACTTAGCACTACTTGAAAACAAATTAATGCAGGCGAAAAAGAAGAAACTTGAGAGGGACTTTTTGGACTTCCAAAAGGGGAATGTCTTCTCGTGGCCACGGGAACCAATGAGAGGCAGAGATTCCGGCCAACCCACAAACATCAACCAATCACGAGCGGCAACCTCACTTCCTACTATGTCAGCTGATACACCCAACGTCAGAGAGAGGAGAGTATTGATGTGAACGGACGTGCTTTTGGGTCTACAGAAAATACAGGAGAAGGCTCACGAGGTGAAAATAAAGACATTTTCATTGTCCAGGATGTTCGCAGGAAGGAGAAACCAATACAGGAGATGGCAACAACGTCAGATATTACGACTCCGTTTTTTCCTTTTCCGTTGCCCTTCCGAGGATTTCAGAAGCAAGCATGGAGCCCTCAGTTGAGGATGAGGAAACGCAAGTCGTTAGAGAGGCTGGAGTTCCAGAAAAAGATATTGCGACTGGTGAGTCGGACTTAGTGATTAATCTTTCCAGTTATGTTCTAAATGAAACAGAAAGGGAACTTTTAAATAAAGGACGTTCGTTTATCCCAGCCAAGGGCACTGATTGTACTGAATTAATGTTGGACATTAAATTATTCACAAGGAAAGTTAACTTAAACATGTTATATGGTGATAATGTGAGTAATGTAACTACAAGTTTTAGAAAACCATCCACTTTTACACCCCAGTTACATCCCTTGTTAGAGGTGTTTGAGAAAGCTTGTGAGAGGGATTTACTGAACTTATTGGAGAGGTAGAGCTGATAGGAAAGATGTTCGTTACAATTTGAATGTCAGGGAAAGAGAAGCACTCAAGACTCTTTAAGACAATGAAGGAATTGTTATTAGACCCGCCGATAAAGGCGGAGCTATTGTTCTAATGGATAGAAATGTTTATGCAAGTAAAATGAGTGATTTATTGGGGGAGCAAGGGCCCTATCAGAATTTGAATGCTGTACAGTTAGATAGGATTATAAAAGATGTACACAGCACATTATATGATATGTTTATATGTAATGTTATAGATTTTGAGCTGTATAAGTATTTTTTGATCGTGAAACCTGTGATTCCAGTTATAAGGGGACCACCTAAGATACACAAATGCTTGCTAAATCTTACTATCGGACCCATTGTCTCGAGTAAAGGATAGCTAACAGAGTCTGTATCTATTTATGTTGAGAAGCAATTAAGATAGGTAGTCGATGCAACAACAACAACAGTGATTAGAGATACTCAGCATTTCTTGGAAACTCTGACAGAGTATGTGACAACAGGAGGTAATATATCCTCAGATTTGTTAGTTACTTTAGATGTCACCTCATTGTTTACTAGTATACCAAATGAAACAGGTGTTGAGTATATGAGGTTGTTCTTGATAGAGAAAAGTATGCCAAGAGATTTGATCATTAGATGTGCAGTGCTCATGGATGTTATCTTGAAAAACAATGTATTTATATATGTGAAACAATAACACTTTCCGCTTAGAGTAAATGCTCCGTTGTGGACAGCCAAGATAAAACGTAGAAATAAAACACTGAGGAGCAAAACAATGAAGGAGTAAATATACCAGAGTCCCATTCAAGAATGCATACGGTATAAAAATGCGATATAATCCAGGACATTCAAGTAAAACTAAATAGGTTTATTGTAATTGTTAAGTAGGTTAGCGCTTTCGCTGGTTAGCTTCTTCAGACCTCATACATCAGAGTACTCATAAAGATGAATTTAAATACTCAAAAAGGGCGCGAAAATTAAGAAAACCAATACACTTTCTTTTAATTAATACATTAAATATCACCCATTAAAACGATGTTAACACATTGAATCAAACCCTAAAAACATGTGCATCACAGTGCAATATATATTAAAAATATTAACACATGAAAGATGTGTCTGCACAATAAAGTACAATATATATAAAATATCGCAATTCATAAGTTTTCTGCAACAAAGCATTAAACATACTTGGAGTATCTATATGTGCATGCAGCAGGAAAAATAGGAAAAATTAATAGAAATAATAAAAAAATATAAAATTAAAGAAAAAAACATATTTAAAAGGACAAATGTAGACCTTCTACTTATTATGTCTCAAACTCCTCATTTTTAACAATGGTCTCAAGGGAACTTTGCCATTGAGACCTGGTGACACATCAGACCTAAATTTGATTATCCACTGTGTTTCTCTAGCTTGGGTATAGTTATCCACATCCCCCCTCCTTATAGAAGTAAATATCTGTTCTAAAATCCTGAACTTAAAAGAATGTTCACTACCTGCGTCATGTACATGTCTGGCCAATGCATTATGCAAATTCCCCTTCCTAATGTGGTATATATGTTCACGAATCCTGTCTCTCAAACAGCGATTCGTTTTCCCTATATAAAAAGCTTGACAGAGGTCACATACAGCCAAATATACCACATTTTTAGTCATACAGTCTCCTTGAGCCCTAATCTTAAATTCTCCTAGTCCCAGAGGATGTACAAATATATTATCCGTAGATATAAACGAGCAAAAATTGCACATATTATAGGGTCTAGTATGACTCAGGTCTGTGCAATACTTATTTCCCTGTGTTTTAGGGTAGCAAAGAAGACTTTTTAAATTCTTTTTATTCTTGTACACGAATTTGGGTCTATCACCTGTAATTTCCTTAATCTTCGGATCCACTGAAAGGACATGCCAGTGTTTGTAAAAGATATCCTTAATAGGGCCTATATCCTTAGTATAATACACAGGAAGTAATGCTTGTGTAGTCTTAACATGGTCTACTTTCATTCTATCATTATCTATATTATTCATATCTCCTATATCACTTAAATTAAAGGAGAAATAAGGTTTGGCTCTTGTACTCCTTAAGCTGGACATATCTTCTGTGATGGTAGTCAGATCCATGTCATTATAATACCTATCACTCAGCATCTCCTTAAATCCAACCATGTCCATCTCATAGTTTGCATCCATGGGGGTATACCTAGAAATGCGTATAGCTTGCCCTCTAACTATGTTCTTATATACATAGCCCGGATGCATGCTATGCCGATGTAGCAAGGCGTTCTTATGACATGGTTTGCGATATAGCCCAGTATTCACAGAGCCATTACCCAATTTTTCAACATAGATGTCTAAATAAGGAATATAGCAATCTGACCATTCCATTGTAAACTTCAAGAACCCTGTCGATGTATTAATTGCTTCTAAAAAAGACTCCAATTGTATGGGTGTACCTGTCCAAACCAGGAACAGGTCATCCACAAAACGCCTATAAAAGGAAACATGTTCCTTATACTGATGACTCTCAAATAAATAGCTGCCTTCCCACTCCGCCATAACAAGATTGGCGTAGCTGTTGGCACAGGATGTGCCCATTGCTACGCCATCTCGCTGGAGGAAGATCTTATCATGAAAGCAGAAAATATTGGAGTCTAACACTATATCCAAAAGGTCAAGTAGCAACTCAATGTTAGTTTCAGTGATAATATCAACTCTCTTCAAATAACTACCTAACATATCAATGCCCACATTGTTGGGTATAACCGTGAACAAGGATTGAACATCCATGGTCACGAATATCACGTCATCCAACATGGTAAAAGTGTTGGTGAACTGACACAAATCCAACAGGAACTGCTTGGTATCTCTAAGAATATATCTGTTGGAATCCACAACAGGTCTTAAAAGACTTTCAATGTAGATAGAGAGGGGTTCAGTGGACCACCCCCTTCCGGCTACTATTGGTCTCATAGGTGGTTTAACAGGGTCTTTATGCACCTTCGGAAGACCCTGTATCACTGGTATAAGCGGATGTTGTACATATAGAAAATCAAAAAGAGCTTGATCAATGACATCGTTATCAAAAAGAGTTTTAAGGGCGGTCTGTATCTTCATTATTAACAAATCTACTCTGGCATTAGTGTATGGCTCATAGAACTTTGAATCTCCCAACATAGAGAACATATCCTGTTGATATCTTTGGGAGTCGAAAATCACCACCCCCCCGCCCTTGTCTGCTGGGCGTATAACAATATCCTGCCTATTGCATAAACTGTATAAGGCTGCTCTTTGTTTATAAGACAAATTGTATCTGGTCTTTTTATAATTAAGACCATAGTTGCCCCTGTAATTATACAGGTCATCCTCCACAAGTTTACTGTACGCAGCCACTAAAGGGTGTACTATGGGTATAAACGTGCTAGGTCTTCTGAGGGACGGACCAGCTGCATTGTCTTGTCCATTGAAAGCAATCTTCAAAGATAAATTTCTAATGAACAATTTGAAGTCTCTGAGTGTTTCCTCATACCTGCTATATAGGGAAAACGAATTGCTGTTTGAGAGACAGGATTCGTGAACATATATACCACATTAGGAAGGGGAATTTGCATAATGCATTGGCCAGACATGTACATGACGCAGGTAGTGAACATTCTTTTAAGTTCAGGTTTTTAGAACAGATATTTACTTCTATAAGGAGGGGGGATGTGGATAACTATACCCAAGCTAGAGAAACACAGTGGATAATCAAATTTAGGTCTGATGTGTCACCAGGTCTCAATGGCAAAGTTCCCTTGAGACCATTGTTAAAAATGAGGAGTTTGAGACATAATAAGTAGAAGGTCTACATTTGTCCTTTTAAATATATGTTTTTTACTTTAATTTTATATTTTTTTTATTATTTCTATTCATTTTTCCTATTTTTCCTGCTGCATGCACATATAGATACTCCAAGTATGTTTAATGCTTTGTTGCAGAAAACTTATGAATTGCGATATTTTATATATATTGTACTTTATTGTGCAGACACATCTTTCATGTGTTAATATTTTTAATATATATTGCACTGTGATGCACATGTTTTTAGGGTTTGATTCAATGTGTTAACATCGTTTTAATGGGTGATATTTAATGTATTAATTAAAAGAAAGTGTATTGGTTTTCTTAATTTTCGCGCCCTTTTTGAGTATTTAAATTCATCTTTATGAGTACTCTGATGTATGAGGTCTGAAGAAGCTAACCAGCGAAAGCGCTAACCTACTTAACAATTACAATAAACCTATTTAGTTTTACTTGAGTGTCCTGGATTATATCGCATTTTTATACCGTATGCATTCTTGAATGGGACTCTGGTATATTTACTCCTTCATTGTTTTGCTCCTCAGTGTTTTATTTCTACGTTTTATCTTGGCTGTCCACAACGGAGCATTTACTCTAAGCGGAAAGTGTTATTGTTTCACATTACTCATTGGCTATTTCGTTCCGCCTGGAGGCATGATGGAAGGGGTGCAACAGTCGATTGAACTGCCTTACGTTATAGGAAGCAGTCAGGAGGCTTTGGTGATGTCACGTCCTGCAACGGATCGTTTGGCGGACTGCCTTAGAACGGATTCTAATCCGTTAATTTCATTTGGGGCCCATGAAGAATCCCATGATGTGAATGATGGATTTCCCTACAACAGCGAGGAATTACACCTGGCGACGGAGAAGATGGTACAGGACTTAATTAAATTAAAGCGCATGCAGACCCAGAGGCAGCACTTTGAGGTCTGCATACAACGGAGACTAATCCCGAGGGGATTACGAGTATTAAAGATGCCTACTACAGGCACCTTACATCCGGAACTGTTATATGACTGGCAGAAACTGAACATTGAGGTAAGCCTCGATTACATGAGGTTGTTAAATCGATATTTTGGTCCCATTGAGGAAGGGTTGAGGCAAGAGATACAGAAGCAACGTTCTAACATCTATGCTTCTTTCCCTGCCTCAGCGGTGGACCGCTTGTGTAATTCAGTTTTAGATAATGTTCTACAGTTTGAGCGACGTCTCCTGAACCAAAAGAGGGCAAAGCTGTTAAGGGATAGCAATGACTTTAAATTAGGCCACATATTCACTTGGCCTAGGGGTGCGGCTACCCGCAATGTCAATACTGTGTCTACTGTTAATACTATACCGACTGTTGACTTGGACATTAATACTGAAAACAAGGTTGACAATGTTGTAAATGCTAATGGTGTGGTTCTGATTGTGGCACCTGTTTGTGACACAGGGGACCTTAATGTAAATGTTGTACCTTTAAATGAAACTGCTCATAATGACAGAATTCATCCATTAACTGTGCAGAGTGAGTCAGTCACCATAGGGGCAGATGTCACATCAGGTACTGCGCAAGTTGAAGCAGTAGTAAGGAGAAAGGTCATTAAGAGAACCAACATAGATAATGACATTGACAATATTAATATGAGTACACCAGTAAACCCTGCACCCATTTTTGATAGTCGAAACCCTTTTCCTATCAGGACCCCAATGAGAGAGGGGAGAACGCGTTCCATCAGCAGGGGACGCCAGAAACGGAAAATTTCTTTAGACAGACTATCCAACAGGAACATCAAGAAGATGTGGGGGGACAGGAAAATGAATTAGTATTTAACTTGTCTAGTTATATTTTAACACACGAAGAACAACAGGTGTTATCAAAGGGACTTACGTTTATCCCCACCACATATAGCAGGTACGAGGAAACACTCAGAGACTTCAAATTGTTCATTAGAAATTTATCTTTGAAGATTGCTTTCAATGGACAAGACAATGCAGCTGGTCCGTCCCTCAGAAGACCTAGCACGTTTATACCCATAGTACACCCTTTAGTGGCTGCGTACAGTAAACTTGTGGAGGATGACCTGTATAATTACAGGGGCAACTATGGTCTTAATTATAAAAAGACCAGATACAATTTGTCTTATAAACAAAGAGCAGCCTTATACAGTTTATGCAATAGGCAGGATATTGTTATACGCCCAGCAGACAAGGGCGGGGGGGTGGTGATTTTCGACTCCCAAAGATATCAACAGGATATGTTCTCTATGTTGGGAGATTCGAAGTTCTATGAGCCATACACTAATGCCAGAGTAGATTTGTTAATAATGAAGATACAGACCGCCCTTAAAACTCTTTTTGATAACGATGTCATTGATCAAGCTCTTTTTGATTTTCTATATGTACAACATCCGCTTATACCAGTGATACAGGGTCTTCCGAAGGTGCATAAAGACCCTGTTAAACCACCTATGAGACCAATAGTAGCCGGAAGGGGGTGGTCCACTGAACCCCTCTCTATCTACATTGAAAGTCTTTTAAGACCTGTTGTGGATTCCAACAGATATATTCTTAGAGATACCAAGCAGTTCCTGTTGGATTTGTGTCAGTTTACCAACACTTTTACCATGTTGGATGACGTGATATTCGTGACCATGGATGTTCAATCCTTGTTCACGGTTATACCCAACAATGTGGGCATTGATATGTTAGGTAGTTATTTGAAGAGAGTTGATATTATCACTGAAACTAACATTGAGTTGCTACTTGACCTTTTGGATATAGTGTTACACTCCAATATTTTCTGCTTTCATGATAAGATCTTCCTCCAGCGAGATGGCGTAGCAATGGGCACATCCTGTGCCAACAGCTACGCCAATCTTGTTATGGCGGAGTGGGAAGGCAGCTATTTATTTGAGAGTCATCAGTATAAGGAACATGTTTCCTTTTATAGGCGTTTTGTGGATGACCTGTTCCTGGTTTGGACAGGTACACCCATACAATTGGAGTCTTTTTTAGAAGCAATTAATACATCGACAGGGTTCTTGAAGTTTACAATGGAATGGTCAGATTGCTATATTCCTTATTTAGACATCTATGTTGAAAATTGGGTAATGGCTCTGTGAATACTGGCTATATCGCAAACCATGTCATAAGAACGCCTTGCTACATCGGCATAGCATGCATCCGGGCTATGTATATAAGAACATAGTTAGAGGGCAAGCAATACGCATTTCTAGGTATACCCCCATGGATGCAAACTATGAGATGGACATGGTTGGATTTAAGGAGATGCTGAGTGATAGGTGTTATAATGACATGGATCTGACTACCATCACAGAAGATATGCCCAGCTTAAGGAGTACAAGAGCCAAACCTTATTTCTCCTTTAATTTAAGTGATATAGGAGATATGAATAATATAGATAATGATAGAATGAAAGTAGACCATGTTAAGACTACACAAGCATTACTTCCTGTGTATTATACTAAGGATAATAGGCCCTATTAAGGATATCTTTTACAAACACTGGCATGTCCTTTCAGTGGATCCGAAGATTAAGGAAATTACAGGTGATAGACCCAAATTCGTGTACAAGAATAAAAAGAATTTAAAAAGTCTTCTTTACTACCCTAAAACACAGGGAAATAAGTATTGCACAGACCAGAGTCATACTAGACCCTGTAATATGTGCAATTTTTGCTCGTTTATATCTACGGATAATATATTTGTACATCCTCTGGGACTAGGAGAATTTAAGATTAGGGCTCAAGGAGACTGTATGACTAAAAATGTGGTATATTTGGCTGTATGTGACCTCTGTCAAGCTTTTTATATAGGGAAAACGAATCGCTGTTTGAGAGACAGGATTCGTGAACATATATACCACATTAGGAAGGGGAATTTGCATAATGCATTGGCCAGACATGTACATGACGCAGGTAGTGAACATTCTTTTAAGTTCAGGATTTTAGAACAGATATTTACTTCTATAAGGAGTGGGGATGTGGATAACTATACCCAAGCTAGAGAAACACAGTGGATAATCAAATTTAGGTCTGATGTGTCACCAGGTCTCAATGGCAAAGTTCCCTTGAGACCATTGTTAAAAATGAGGAGTTTGAGACATAATAAGTAGAAGGTCTACATTTGTCCTTTTAAATATATGTTTTTTTCTTTAATTTTATATTTTTTTATTATTTCTATTCATTTTTCCTATTTTTCCTGCTGCATGCACATATAGATACTCCAAGTATGTTTAATGCTTTGTTGCAGAAAACTTATGAATTGCGATATTTTATGTATATTGTACTTTATTGTGCAGACACATCTTTCATGTGTTAATATTTTTAATATATATTGCACTGTGATGCACATGTTTTTAGGGTTTGATTCAATGTGTTAACATCGTTTTAATGGGTGATATTTAATGTATTAATTAAAAGAAAGTGTATTGGTTTTCTTAATTTTCGTGCCCTTTTTGAGTATTTAAATTCATCTTTATGAGTACTCTGATGTATGAGGTCTGAAGAAGCTAACCAGCGAAAGCGCTAACCTACTTAACAATTACAATAAACCTATTTAGTTTTACTTGAGTGTCCTGGATTATATCGCATTTTTATACCGTATGCATTCTTGAATGGGACTCTGGTATATTTACTCCTTCATTGTTTTGCTCCTCAGTGTTTTATTTCTACATAATGTATTTATATATGATGACAACTATTTTCTACAATTGAAAGGTGTAGCGATGGGGACTTCGTGCGCCAATTCTTATGCCAATTTGGTAATGGCGTATTGGGAGGATACCTATGTGATGCAGAATACACAGTATACAACTCAGATCAAATACTATAAACACATTGTAGATAATTTTTTTTTGGTTTGGAGGGGTGATGAGGATAGTTTAAAAAGTTTCATAGAGTATATAAATGGCACTATCACTTTTCTGTCTTTTACAGGGAATTGGTCCAAGAAAGAGATAGAATTTCTAGATGAGTTAGTATGTAAACAAGATGAAGGGATAAATACAGATGTTTAGGAAGACTTGTAGGAAGAATGCATTGTTACATCGCACAAGAATGCACCCTCCACACATCTACCAAAATATAGATAAAGGTCAGGTCCTAAGGGCCACCAGGCTCACCAGTGAAGATTCTGTGTTTCAGCTCAAGTTAGACAGTTTAGAGAATGAATTTAAGGAGAGAGGGTACCATAGCTATGAAACTGATGATATTCATGATGAGATTGTGACCAGAAGGGACACCACAGGTAAACCATACATTAAGAGGAATAGAGAGAGATTATGTACAGAGACTAATGGAACCAGATGTACTGGTAATATCAACAGGATAGTGATACCTTACACAAACAATAGTAGAAAGATTAAGGAGATCATTCATATTAATTGGCACATACTCACTTTGGACAGTAAAGTCAGAGAAGCAGCAGGGAATACACTGAATCTTACATACAGGAATACTCAGTCATTGAAAAGGATATTGTGCTATGAGAAGACTGGAAGGGATAGGACCAGATCTGTCAGAGTAGGGATGTTTCCATGTAGGTCATACAACCATTGCAATTTCATGTCTGGGAGCAAGGAATTTTTTCACCCTGACACAGGTCATGTATTTTCTTTTAAGATATATGAGACTGTAAAACAAGGGATCTTGTCTATCTAGCTGTATGTCAGAAATGCAGTTGCTTCTATGTTGGCAAAACCAATAGAATGCTGAGAGAGCGTGTGAGGGAACACATTTATGCCATCAGTAGAGAACATGAGAGTAATGCTCTTGCAAGACATGTAATGCATACAGATACAACACACAAGTTTCGGTTTAAGGTGATGGAATTAATATACAAAACAGCGAGGTTAGGTGATGTCAGGAACCATACCAAGAAGCAGGAAGCTAGATGGATCCTGAGGTTACAAGCAGATAGGCTGCACGGCCTAAATGATAGGGTTTCACTGAAACGCTTCCTTAAAGATAGACCCCTTACTCACCAGTCACTTTTAATGGGCAGACCCCTATTTATTACCTTGGTACACAAGTATGAATACATGTTTTTATATATACACGAGTATGAAATTTTTATGGAATAGTAGTTTTTATATGGAATAGCAGATTTTTACGGTAATGAAATTTTACTAACATTATGAATGTTAAATGGCTAGAATAAACATGTTTATAGATGTAGGGTATTTATATGAATGCCCATATTTTATATGTCAATGGTTGTATCTTGATGTCCTTCAAGGATGCATCTGCAGTCATAACAAATGGGTTGTTCTGTCGTCAGGCAGCCCTTCGGTCGGCCGGATTCCAAAGTCTGGGTCCGGCTTCGGCTGATGTCGCACTTCACCCGACGTCATCTCTGCTGGTCTTCGGGTATAAAGGCATCAGCCGACGCCATTTTCCTCAGTCTTTCTTGCCGCGCTCAAGCAGAAGCTGTTCGCAAGTGCCGGTCGGTCAGATCCAGAGATTACTACTACCGAATACTACCAAGACTTCTAAAAGCTAAGTACCCGCTGGGGACTCTTTCTTGCCTCAGCCGATGTCAGAAAAAGTCAATAACTGTTTAACTTGTGGGAAACAAATACCTCATAAATATTTCCACTCTTACTGTCTGCCTTCCTTAGGCCCAGACCACAACGTAGCAGCCTGTTCGCCTGTGCTTCCTTCAACCGACGAACGCTTAGGCGCCGGTCGGAGTTTGCTGAACAGTTTTTCGCTCAGATTTTGCGTACATTATGCCGCCGGATCCTCCGACTACCCAAATTGTTAAAAACGCAAAGAAAAGACCGACACTCGCGGTCCGCGGTTTCAGCCGAAACCACGGTTAAGCAAGTCATGAGTGTCTCGGTTTCGCCGAAACCGAAACCGTCAATCTTCAGCCAATCCATGACTACTACTGAGGCTCCTGCTACCTTAGTTGAATCGGCCTCAGAAGTTTTGCCTACTACTGTGGTTCCTAGTGATTTATCAGACACCATTCCTTTGGATGTCTCTACCCCAGCACGTGGTGCTGCTAGGCCTCCTGCAGCCATGTCTATTAAGGCCTTTGCCAGGGCTAAAGCAGCCAAAACTGTTAAATCATTGCTTGTTAAGCCCCCTCACACAGGCCCACTTCTAGTTCACAAATGCTTACTCTGGCAGAGGATTTAATATCCTTAATTAGGGATCCAAATCTCACCCAGACAGGGCCTCTCAGCCCCCAGAAAAGAGACCTAGAGCAGAGCCCCCTGAGCCAGTGTCCTCTGATGATTCTTCGGATGACTCAGACATTACAGATCAGCCAGAGGCTCCTTTTTCTACTTAT
Source organism: Protopterus annectens (assembly GCF_019279795.1). Lineage (NCBI taxonomy): Eukaryota > Metazoa > Chordata > Ceratodontiformes > Protopteridae > Protopterus > Protopterus annectens. Next base: position 1,928,280,404 of record NC_056725.1, on the reverse strand, counting down.
GAAGATTCCGATGCTGAGGAATCCATTCCATCTGCCTCTCCACCAGAGGAATTTTCCTTTGGGGAAACCTTACATGCCATGAGAGAACAATTCCAATGGCAGGGACAAGATTTCTCAGATTCAAGAAAAAGGCTTAGGACATTTCTGCACTTACCACAACATAGGCCCTTAGCTATACCTCCAGTACTGCCTGTTGTGGATGATGCATTTAATGATGTTTGCACTGCTCCTGATACTTTACCTCCAGCCCCTGCCAAACCAGATAGATTTTACAGGGTGCCAGACACTCATCACCACCTATACAAGGCCCCACTTGCAAATCCTGAGACTATATCCCAGGGGCCTAAGGCAGTAGCCTCGACCTCAGCAAAAAAACATATTCCTTCTGAAAGGGAATCCAGGTCCTTAGAGAGATGGGGGAAAAAAGTTTTACACCTCTGCTACTCTCTCAGCTAGAGCTTTAAACTGTCAGTTTCATATGATCCAATACCAAGAGTTTATGCTTGATCAGTTAACTAAGAAGCTGTCCACTGATGACTCCTTAGATAAGAAATATGTTTTAGAAATGGTGAATAACATTCAGCAGGTTAGTAACCATTCTTTAAAATGTGGCTATGATGCACTGGAGGCTTCATTTAGATCAGCCATGACTGGCACAGTGATAAGAAGGCATGCATGGTTGAAAGAACAGGTCTTGCCGGATCATGTTAAAGCAAAGCTGTTAGATGCTCCTATGGATAAGGCCAGTCTATTTGGTACACCTGCTCAGCAAGTAATGAAGAAAATGGAAGAGAAGGCAAAATCTGTACAAACAGTTAAGGATTTCTTACAGGTTCAGCCCCCAAGGTTTAGCAGGAACTGGCCTGCCAAAATTGGTCCTTTCCAGACTCCTCAAAATCTCAAAGAGGCAGGAATAGACGCTCTAGAGGCAGAAATCAATCCAGAGGAGGTGCCTACAGAGGATGACAGTGGCAAGGCAATAACCGAGGCACAGACACAACCACTACCACTGCAACAGGACAATCACAGTGACTTGGCTCTGACACCGCCTACCAGGGAGCAAATAACAGCACCTTTAGGCGGAAAGTTAGCCTTATTTTCGAAAAATTGGCACTATATCACAAAAGACAAGTGGATTTTGCAAACCATAGACCAAGGCTACAGGTTCCACTTCCACACCTTACCAGTAAAAAGAGGAATGCCAAACAAACCTACCTCCAAATCAAAAAACAGAAGCTCTAAAGCAGATAGCGCAATTAACAAAGATAAGAGCTGTGGAAAGAGTACCAATAACAGAACAGGGCAAAGGATTCTACTCCAGACTCTTCCTAGTACCAAGAAAAGAGAAAAGTTGGAGACCTATTCTCGACCTGTCCGTCTTAAACACATACATCATTGTCCCAAAATTCAAAATGCTGACCCTACAGCAACTTCTTCCCATGCTGGGCAAGGAGTGTTGGCTGGTAACTCTAGATCTCAAGGAGGCATACCTGCACGTCCCCATACGACCAAATTGCAGAAGATACCTCAGATTTCTTGCAGGATCAGAGCATTATCAATTCTCAGCATTGCCCTTTGGCTTATCTACTGCGCCCAGAGTATTCACAAAATGCCTGGCATCAGTAATCGCCACTGCAGGCTACAGGGAATCCAAATTTATCCATACCTGGACGACTGCCTGTTACAAGCGGACAACAAAAGCAAGCTGACAACAGATTTACAAAGAGTCATTTGCTTACTACAAGCCCTGGGATACACAGTCAATTTACAAAAGTCAAGACTGATACAATCCCAAACAAGAACATTCTTAAAGCGGAATTGGACACAGCAAAACAAATGGCATTCCTAACTGCAGAAAAACAAAACAACTCCCTCTTTACTTCTTGGCATTAACAAAGCAGAACAAACTAACAGCAAGAAAAGTACTGCAGGCCTTGGGCTTCATGGCATCATGCATAATCTTGGTCCCACATGCCAGACTGCATATGAGAAAGCTACAGTGGTACCTAAAGAATTTATGGTCTCAACACAGGCACAGCTTAGAAACCAAACCCCACTAATCCCATGCCTGAAACAGGAGTTCCTATGGTGGGCTCAAGCATGCCAGTCAAACCCAGGCTTGCCCTTCCACAACTTTCAAGCAAGCCAAACCATCACAACGGACGCCTCAGACCTAGGCTGGGGCCACATGTTGGACAAATGCATACAAGGATTGTGGACTCCAGACCAGCTGCACCTGCACATAAACCAAAAGAAATGCTGGCAGTAAAACTAGCAATCCAGAAATTCAGACCATTCCTCAAAGAAGGCCATTTAATGATAAGGACAGACAACACCACAGTCATGTGGTACATCAACAAACAGGGAGGCACTCATTCATACCCCCTATGCAGAATGACTCTGGACCTTTGGAATATGGCTCTGAGCTACAACATCCAGTTACAGGCAATATTTGTGCCGTGAAAAGAAAACACCCTAGCAGACATGTTAAGCAGAACCACCTCGGCTGCTCACGAATGGATGCTACACCCGGACATCTTCAAGGCCATCACAAAGAAATGGGGAATGCCACAAATAGACCTATTTGCATCCCCACTCAATCACCAGCTCAAAAAAATTCTGCACAAGGACATACCACCCACTTGCATGGAAGGTGGACTCTCTATCCTTCAGTTGGAAAGGCCTGACAGCATATGCATTTCCACCTCTTCCTTTGATGCACAAGGTACTACTGAAAATCAAAGAGGAACGCCCAAGGATAATCCTGATAGCTCCGAATTGGCCAAGACAACACTGGTATCCATTGCTGAGGAGCATGTCTCAGGGAGAATGTGGTCAATACCCTGATGCCTTTGATGTTAACTCAGAACAACTACAACATCATGCACCCAAACCTAAAAACCTTGCAACTGACTGCCTGGAACATCACATAGAAGCAACTAACCCAGACCTATCCCAAAGGGTTAAAGACATTATCCTTGAAGCCCGCAGACCTTCAACAAGAAGGAACTATGCAGGAAAATGGAAAAGATTTGTCATTTGGAGTACTGAAAGAGGAAAAGATTTGTCGAACATAGATATTGCTAACATCCTGGAGTACTTGGCAGAGCTTCTACATACAGGCCTGTCCTATTCCTCCATCAAGATACATGCATCAACTATTTCAGCAGAATACAGCTTCGATCCACCTGTCTTTTCGCATCCTCTACTCAGGCAGTTCCTCAGAGGGATCAAGAATGTAAAACCTCCTAGGAAACCACCATTACCAGCATGAGACTTGAACTTTGTGCTAGAAAAATTGACACTCCCTCCATTTGAACCAGCAGCAACAGCAGATATTCAACACCTATCATGGAAAACTGCTTTCCTACTGGCAATTACTTCAGCAAGGAGGGTTTTCGGAACTACAGGCCTTAATGGCAGTACAACCCTTCCTAATCTTCCATCAAGATAGGGTGTCCATGAGAACTAATCCTACATTTATACCTAAGGTGGTATCCAGAGTGTCTTTAAACCAGGCAATCCACCTACCTACCTTCTTTCCCAATCCACAGAACAGGGGGGAAAGACTGCTGCATACCTTGGATGTACATAGACAGTTACGCTACTACCTGGACAGAACCAAAGGTGACAGAAAAACTGACCAGCTTTTAGTAGCCTATGCAACAGGAAGGGAAGGAAAAGCAATTTCCAAACAGACGATCTCCAAATGGATAGGAAATTGCATAAGATTCTGTTACTCCTACCACGGAAAACCAATTCCACAGAACATAAGACCTCATTCTACAAGGGCTACAGCCACTACCACAGCTTTCTTACGAGGAGTGGCAACCAAGGACATTATTGAGGCGGCTACTTGGACCTCCGTGCATACATTTGCCAAGCATTCTAATTTACCTCTATACTCTAGATCCCGAGCAGGGTTTGCCACTGCTGTACTGCAAGGGATCCTAACTACACCATAATTCTTCTTCTCCTCCCTAGTTTGGCTATGGTATTCTACCCATTTGTTATGACTGCAGATGCATCCTTGAAGGACATAGTACAGTTTTGTACCTACCATAAATGTAGATGTCCGAACAGGATAGCATCTGCAGTCAGGATTACCCACCCTCCTTCCCCTCTGTGGTACTCCTAGGGTATTTACCCTCCTAATAGCTAGCTGGGGGGGGAGTCTCTTATGGTGTATTTGTTTGTATATATGTACATACATTGTTATTTTTTGTGTTTGCCTTCTACTGTTTTGGAAACATTGGCATTTATCCAAAATTTAGCTTACCAAGAGGGCAACTGGCATCTGGGGCAAGAAACACTGAGGAAAATGGCGCCGGCTGATGCCTTTATACCCGAAGACCAGCAGAGATGACGTCGGGTGAAGTGCGACATCAGCGAAGCCGGACCCAGACTTTGGAATCTGCCGATCAAGGGCTGCCTGACGACAGGACAACCCATTTGTTATGACTGCAGATGCTATCCTGTTCGGACATCTACATTTATGGTAGGTACAAAACTGTACTTTATATATGTTTCCTATGCACATTTTATTAGTTAGTGTATATATATATATATATATATATATATATATATATATATATAGATATATATATATATATATATATGTTTGTTTTTATTGCATGCACACATTTGCATGTGCTTTCTATATGCATTGCACTACATTCTTCAGTATTGTAAGCATTACTAGGCAGAGATGATTTAATCGATTCTTGATTACTGCATTAATTAACAATGTAATGGGATGATTTTGATTGGTGCAAGCTGGTTAAACCTGCCTTTATATTGAGGTACTATTATATAGAAGGAGTACTTTTTAAGTCTGAAGAAGTGTTCAGAGAAATGTGAAAGCGTTTACTGGCCATTGTTCTGTGTTCTTTGTGTGAATAAAAAGGTTTTCATCAGGTCGGCTCCATTTGTTATGGTGTGCCTCTGGAGATGTTCATTGTGTTACACTGCTGCAGTCATTACACTTGGGTTATCCTGCCGTCAGGCGGTCCCTCAGTCGGCCTGAGTTCCAAAGTCTTGGTCCGGCGTCGGTTGCTGTCACTTCTTCCCTGACGTCAGTGCGACAGGGGTATATAAGATGCAGCCGACGGCATTTTCTTCAGTCTTTCTTGCCACGCGGTGCCCGAAGCAAAAGCAGTTCGCAAGTGCCGGTCGGCCGACTCCTGAGATTTTCATTCCGACTCCAGAACCGAAGTCTTCTACAAAGCTAAGTACCCTGTTGGGGAAACTTTTTCTTGCCTCAGACCAATGTCAGTAAAAGTTAATAACTGTATTTCTTGTGGGAAGCAAATACCTCATAAGGATTTCCATTCTTATTGTATTCCATGCCTAGGCCCAGACCAAGACGTCACAGGTTGTCGGTTTTGTGCTAGGTTTAACAAGAGCACTATTAAACATCGGTTTGATTTTGCCCGACATTATTTTGGCAGAAAATTCAATTACACCATGCCGTCGGAACTACCGACGACCGGAATACACAAAAAGCGCAAAGACAAGGACAGGCATCCGAGGCCGAAAACTGACGACGAAGCTTCTTCTAGGCCAGTCGCCGTTTCTCCAGCTTTCAGCAAGGCGCCTTCGCAGCCCCTGACGACCGCTTCTTTAGAACCACAGGCCGCCTCTGACTCCCACGTGGAGATGGCTGGGCCTTCGGACGCACCAGATTTACAGCCTACCGAGACTAACCCTTCAGAGGGATCTGGAGTAGCTGAACAAACCCGTAGCTTCAGAGGGTGTCTTCAGACTTACTCAGTTAACCATTAAATCTTCTGCTAAGTCTAAAACTCCTTTAAAAACAAAGAAACAACTTCAGCATTCACCAGGACAGGCCTCCATGCCTAAGAAATAAATGCTCAAAATGGCCGAAGACCTAATCACTCTGATCAGGGGGTCCCATCCCCCTCCTGGTAAAAGGCCTAGACAGGATGCAGGCTATGACTCATCCGACCAGGTATCCATATCCTCAGATTTCTCCTCAGACCTAGGATACTCTTTACCCCCTTATGAGGATTCTGAAGCTGAGGAATCAATTCCTTCAGCCTCTCCACCAGTGGACTACTCCTTTGGGGAAACCTTACATACCATGAGGGAGCACTTCTATTGGGAAGGCCAGGATTATTCAGAATCCAAGAAAAGACTCCGAGATTTCCTTTTATTACCTTAACACAGACCCCTTGCTATTCCGCCAGTGTTAGATATTGTGGATTATGTGTATTCTGAATCCAGTTTAAATCCTGATTCTTTACCTCCTGCTCCAGTTAAGCCAGACAGATACTACAGAGTCCCTGACTCTGACAAATTTCTTTATAAAAGCCCTGTTGCTGACCTGAAACTATTTCTCAGGGTCCCAAAGGGGTAAAGGCCTCTTCAGTAAAAAATCCAGTCCCCTCTGACAGAGATTCCAGAGCATTAGACAGATGGCGGAAGAAAGTATATACATCTGCAACTTTAGCAATGAGGGCCTTAAATTGCCAGTTTCACATGCTAAAATATCAGCAATATTTGATGTCTCAGTTGAAACAAAAATGCTTCCAAATTCAGATCCTCCTAATTATAAGGAAATGCAGGATTTATTGCATGCAGCTGAACAAGTGGGAAAACATACTTTGCAATGTGATTTTGATTCATTAGAGGCCTCCTGTAGAGCAGCAGTTACAGGATCTGTCATTAGAAGACATGCTTGGTTAAAAGAACAGACGTTACTAGATCATGTTAAAGCAAAATTACTGAATGCACCTTTGCAGCAGGATGTTTTATTTGGAGTTAAGGCAGAAGAGGTATAAAAGAAAATGGAGGATAAGGCAAAATCTATCAAACAGTGAAGAATTTTTTACAGGTTCAGCCTCCTTGATTTAGCAGAAATTGGCCAACAAAGAATTGGTCCTTTCCAGTTAGACAGACCTCAAAGGGGCAGATACAGATGTCCAAGAGGTAGAGGTCAACCACAAGGTCCTTACAGGCCTCGAAAATGGGGTGCATCAACCCAGAAAGAAGGGGAAGACAGGCCTCAACCTTATAAAAAACAGCCCCAATGACTTCCCACTACAGCTGCCAAACACTTCTCTCTTGGCAGCCCCCTTGGGAGTTAAACTGGCACTTTTCTGTGACAATTGGCATATGATCACCAAAGACAAATGGGTTCTCAACATTGTATCTCAAGGTTACAGGTTCCACTTTCGCACTCTGCCAAGGTTAAAAGGAATGCCAAATCTGCCACCAAATCAATGGGCAGAGGCTCAAAGACAAATTACAGCACTCATGGACATGAGAGCTATTCAAAAGGTATCAACACAGGAGCAAGGACAAGGCTTTTACTCGAGACTCTTTCTGGTTCCCAGAAAGGACAAAGCCTGGAGGCCCATTCTGGATCTTTCTTCTCTAAACACTTACCTGGATGTTCCAAAATTCAAAATGTTGACACTACAGCAGCTTCTTCCCATGCTGGGCAAGAAAGTTTGGCTCGTAACTTTGGACCTCAAGGAGGCATACCTGCATGTCCCTATCAGACAAAACTGCAGAAGATACCTCAGATTCTTAGCTGGATCAATGCATTACCAATTCTCTGCACTGCCCTTTGGCTTATCTACTGTGCCCCGGGTCTTCACAAAGTGCCTGACACCAGTAATTGCATTTTGCAGACAGAAAGGAATTCAAATTTATCCGTACCTGGACGACTGCCTGATTCAAGCAGAGAGCAAGGACATTCTTCTAGAGCATCTGGCGTTTGTACAAAGTTATTATTGCCTAGGGTACACAGTAAACGAAAAGAAGTCAAAACTAGTGCCCTCACAAGAGATAATATTCCTGGGTGCCAGCTTAAATACAACGGCCCAGATGGCTTATCTCACGCCAGACAAGCAAGGACAACTGACTCAATATTTTCATTTGATGGCAACAAAGACCCAACTCCCTGCAAGAAAAATACTGCAGGCCTTGGGTTACATGGCATCTTGCATACTACTAATTCCATATGCCAGACTGCATATGAGGAAACTACAATGGTACCTAAAGAGTGTCTGGTCTCAACACTGTCACAGTTTGGAAACAGTAATACCACTAATTCCTTGCCTACAACAGGAGTTTCGATGGTGGGCTCAAGCATGTCACCTCAACAAGGGACAGCCTTTCACTCAACCCACAGCCAGGCAAACACTGACAACAGATGCATCGGATTACGCCTGGGGAGCACACATGGCAGGAAAATGTATTCAGGGCAAGTGGCCCGCAGAACAAAGGCATCTTCACATCAATCAAAAAGAGATGCTAGCTGTACAAAATGCCCTTATAGCTTTCAAGGACCTTCTGCATCCAGGACAACTACTACTAAAGACAGACAACACCACAGTTATGTGGTACATAAACAAGCAAGGGGACACTCATTCTTATCCCCTCTGCAGACAAGCCATGACCTTGTGGAACACCGCTCTTACCTATCAAGTTCATCTGCAAGCACAATTCCTGCCAGGAGAGAAAAACACACTGGCAGACGACTTAAGCAGAAACATCATGGATCCGCACGAGTGGAAATTACATCCACAAATATTCAGAATGATAACACAAAAATGGTGGAGCCCGGACATAGATCTGTTTGCATCCCCAATGAACTGCCAGCTACAGAAAGTCTGCACAAGGACTTCCCACCCACAAGCATGGAAAGTGGATGCCCTCTCATTCAGCTGGAAAAACCTACAAGTATATGCTTTCCCACCACTACCTCTCCTTCCAAAGGTACTCATAAAAGCCAGGCAAGAAAAGCCAAAGATGATCCTGATTGCCCCAGACTGGCCACGCCAGCACTGGTACCCAATCTTAAAGAACTTAGCACAGGGTCCATCCTGGATTTTGCCTCAAATCCCACATCTTCTGACTCAGCGCAACAATCAGATACTTCACAGCCTGCTAAAGACTTTAAACCTGGCTGCATGGCAGAGTCCTTAGTCAAGCAAGCAATGCCTCTCTCCAAAGCTGTTATGGATGTCATTCTGGAGGCCAGAAGGCCTAGCACCAGGAAAGCCTGTTTGGATAAATGGAAGAGATTCTGTGCCTGGAACCAGGCTCACAGTCTTGACCCTCTTATCCCAAATATTCCTCAGATATTACAATATTTAACTGAGATGCTGAACAAAGGCCTCTCCTTCTCATCCATCAAGATCCACGCCTCTGCCATCTCTGCTCATTACAACACGTACCCACCTATTTTTTCTAATCCTTTGCTAAAACTGTACCTCAGAGGGGCTGAAAACATAAGGCCACCCCGTAGAGCACCAACTCCAACTTGGGACCTCAACTTTGTGTTGGAAAAATTAACTTTACCTCCTTTTGAGCCAGCTAACTCAGCAGATTTAAAATATGTCTCTTGGAAAACTGCTCTGCTCCTGGCAATAACCTCAGCACGAAGAGTTTCAGAATTACAGGCACTAATGGCAGTGGAACCTTTCATCATTTTCCACCAAGACAGGGTGTCTTTAAGAACAAACCCTACTTTTATGCCAAAGGTGGGTATCAAGTGTGGCTCTAAATCAAATTATTCACTTGCCAACTTTTTGTCCAAATCCACAGAATAAAGGGGAGAGACTTCTGCATTCCTTGGACATACACAGGCAGTTACACTTCTACTTGGACAAAACAAAAGCTTTCAGAAAAACTGAGCAATTGTTTGTAGCATATACTACAGGAGCACAGGGAAAAGCCATTTCAAAACAGACCATTTCAAAATGGATAGGACACTGTATACGTTTCTGCTATACACACCATGGGAAAACTGTACCTAACAGCATTAGGTCTCATTCCACCAGGGCAACAGCCACTTCAACTGCCTACCTCAGAGGAGTACCTACCAAGGACATTTTGGAAGCAGCAACTTGGAGTTCTGTACATACCTTCACCAAGCATTACCATCTGCCTCTTTACTCTAAATCTAGAGCTGGCTTTGCCACTGCAGTGCTGCAGGGCCTTATAGCCTCCCCTAATGCCTTATAGAACCAGCCACCCTACCTCAGCTTTGGGATTCTACCCAAGTGTAATGACTGCAGCAGTGTAACATGATGAACATAATACAGTTTTGTACCTACCATAAATGTAGATGTTCGAGTGTATACACTGCTGCAGTCTAGGTTACCCTCCCTCCTTCCCCTCTTACTTGCTGGTACGTACCTAAGCTTTCTACCCTTTGCTACCTATGGGGAGTATTTGCTGGTAACTGAAAGTTTTTGATTGCTTTTCTTACGTATCTTTTATTAGCAATTTGCATTGCCTACCTTTTTGGGGGCACCTGACATCTGAGGCAAAAAAAAACTGAAGAAAATGGCATCGGCTGCATCTTATATACCCCTGACGTCAGGGAAGAAGCGACAGAAACCGACGCCGGACCAAGACTTTGGAACTCAGGCCGACTGAGGGACCGCCTGATGGTAGGATAACCCAAGTGTAATGACTGCAGCAGTGTATACACTCGAACATCTACATTTATGGTAGGTACAAAACTGTACTTTTTTTCCATTGGAGTTGAGAGCTCCAGAATTTCTTTGGGTTTTGCTTGTGTTGATTTTGTAATGTAAGGCAGTGCTGTTTTTTTGTTGTTTAGTACTAGGCACTTGACCTGGTTTCAGAGCTGTTTGTATTGGGCGAGGTCAGGTCAGATTTTTTTTGCGTTTTTCCCAGATTTTCCGTGATTTGTCCTTGCGTTTCATGAGATCCTTAGTGGATCTTGTTAGCCAAATGGTGTGGTTGGTCTTTACTCTCTTTTGTCTAAGGGGAAGTGAGATTGTTTAGTATGCTAAGGAAGGTTGAGTTGAAGAACTCAACTGCCTCATCAAGGGGAAGTGATTTTAGTGCATCCCAGCTGATGCTAAGCAACCTTTGGTTAAAGCTAGATGGACAGAACTGGGATTCATCTCTGGTAACCCAGTACTGATGTTTATTAATTTTTGTGGTTCATTCACCTTGTATAAGGGCTTGTAAATGTTCACTTATACTATTGGAGAGTGTACCAGCGGACATTATCTTATTTGAGTCAGACACTAAAATCCAGTCCAGGATTGAGTTATTAGCATTAACGTTATACTTGTATATAATGTTATATTAATATTATGTTGGAAATCCATTCTCCAATCCTTCCACTGTGAAAACTTATTGCATGTCATGGAAAGTTTTCACATCCCATCTGCAAAGTATTTTGTAAAGTAGGGGTAAGTGAAATTCCCATTTATTTAACTGAGGATTGCAAAATTAAAAATTAATATTTTTTCTCTTGAGGTCTTGGGTATGTTATGATTATGGGCCAAAGGCATGCTTTTTGTGCTGTTAAGCTTGCACTCTGAAATAATCCCATTTTGCAATTATAGTCTTGAGTGGATCCATCTGGAGATTTGGGTTTTACGAGTAAATTGCCAGGTCGTCCACATATAATGACAAAATGTATCTAGAGTCTACAGTATAACAATGTGGTTTTGTAGTTTACATGCCAGTGGCTGTAAGTATAAGGTGAACAAGGGAGGGAAAAGGGGGTACCCTTGCCTAGTTCCTCTAAATATTCTAAAAAAGGTAGAGGGAGACCACAGAGTGTTACTGCGGCTGAGGAGCCTTTGTAAAGATTTTGGTTAATTGTATGAATCCATCAGGAAAACTGTAGCATCAAAGCAATGCTAACAGAAATTGCCAGTTAATTCTGTCAAAAGCTTTCTCTGCATCAAAGTTCGTAACCTAAAACGCCTTGCATCATGTAATAACATCTGGGTTTTTATAATATTGTCAAATGTTTGTTGTCCTTTAATGAACCCCACCTGATGAGGGTGGATCAGGTCGGGCAGCCAGGCATTAATTATATGGGCCAAAATTTTGTTTATAAGCATTAGGAATTCTGAAGCATATTATTCATTGGAACAGTAGGTGCCCCAGTTTATTAAAGGGTTCTTAAAGTCATGAAAATAATGGGAGGTTTACTGATAGAGGGATTGTTTAGAACACTGGATTCTTGTGTGGTGGTCAAGGAAGGTGTTCTGTAACAAGCTGTTTCTGTCTAGAGTGATCTGTAGTTCAGGGAGTTCAAATAGTTAGTCCATAGACATCTGCTTGGAGGTCATATGTTCCTTGACAAATATGGAGTATTCACCACACTTTCCAGTTGGTCTGGAAACATGAACACCAAACCTAGGTATGGAGGAAGTGCTATCTCTGTATTTAAACCAAGTTTCAGCAACTGCACAGAAGTGGATGCTTTCCAAATGATGCAGTGCCTCCAAACTGAGCAACTTATTGTTTAGACTTTTGGTGCTGAGGCGAACCTCTTTAATGTGATCTGATCTCCAGACTTGTATGTTAGTTATGCTGGAATGTCCATCAGCTGGACTCTGCCTAAGAAGGCACTACAGGGGCAGCAAATGCTTTTGGCAATATGCAGAAGCATTGGAATGAGAGGCACATGCCATCTTTTGTGAGGTAAACTGGATTATTGAACAAGTCATCCCATATAGTCACATACTGGATCCCCATGGAATGGTACCAGATACTTAACAGTTATTGAAACAAATTATATTTTCTTTGTCTATATGTCATTCAAGATGAAGGAAGGATTCCACTTGGGGGCCACTGGCTTACCTACATTTATAGCACGCATGGAGTGCTCCGATATGTCTTTCTGCATGTTCTTCTGGGTTTTGTGCCATTCATTGCCACATGGACTTATATTGTAATTATATTCGTAATTATATTTGTCAGGAGATAGGGTCCTTAGGACCCTTGTAAAGTCAGGAATTCTGCCAATTAGTAGACAGCTGACTGTAACCCTGTTGTTGTCCAGCCTAGTGAGTGACAAGTCAGTGTGCTTGACAATAGTCACCTATCAGTAAATCGTTGCTGTTGGTGGTGTGGTTCCGAGTGGTAGATTTAAAGTATTTTTGCTCAGGGTGACTGTTTATGGCAGGTGTGCCTGAATGGCCTGTAATTTTACTGAGACCTAATATTGTTATTTCTAGGAAGTTTTGAGAGAGACTTTTTATAGTCTTAGAATAAGAGATTTTTGTGTGATTAGAGAAGTATTGCAGTGGAGGTGATGATGCTCACAGGACAAGTTCTTAGGTGAGCGGAAAGCCTCTAGATTAATTAGGTATTTACTGTTGTTACAGACAGAATTATTATTGGTATTTAGTGTTTAGTGTTGAGAATAAATTTATCTGTGGCATAGTAAAGCAGTTACTACACTGTTTTAGAAGACTTGGTGCTAAAAGGTTGTCAGCCAATGACACTCCAACTCTCCAGCATGAACTCTCCCTGTTAAACCTTTGGTGTACTAACAATCTTCTGAAACTAAATGCAGGCTACCTCTCCCCACATAATACTTTATAGACAACTCACTTCTTCAAAATGAAAATATAGTCAGGAACCTAGAAACTTGGGTTGCTAACTCCCTTTCTTTAGGAAATCAAAACAATGGTTGTCAGGAAATCATTTTTATTTATCACATCTAATTGCAAAAGGAATATCTTGAAGGTCCAAAGAGGTAACTGCTTCCCAAACTCAGCATTGATCAGACCAATTATTGTATATAGTGTCTTCTACATGCATCTCACTAGACAGTTAGAAAAACTACAGAGGTTCCTAGCCAAAAAGGTTACAGGCCTCAAGTCCTTGAGCTGTCAGTAGAAGCTAGAGATTCTTTTTATTTAGTGTCTTACAGGCTTTTGAGTGGAAATCTTTGTTTACCGTTCCGTAAGAGACCCAGTTGTCCTGGATCTCCTGTATCCATGCAAATCCAATCACTCCATCAGTAGTGGAACCAAGGAAACTAAATCCTCACCATCAGATAAATAAAACACAGTAAAGGGACATCACAGCACAACCCAAACCTCCCCTTGCATATTAACCAGAATGACTCACTGTTCCCTTTAAACGTAACCTAGATGACTGGATGGATATTCATAAATTTAGTCAGAGGACTGACTGGTATGGCCTTCTTTGAGAAAGGAGGTGTGGCATGAACGAGGGCACTGGCAAAGGCATAAATAATCATTAGCTAAAATGACCTTGGATTATCTGCTTTGCTTTTAGTACTGCTCATATCAGTTTTCCCCTGTCCTCTGATGGTTATGTATCCCCTGGTATACTGCCAGTTATGGACCATTGTATAGTGTGTATCATGCCAGTCAATATGATTTTAACTCATATTTTTGCTCTGTCCCTCACAAAATGTTTTATTTTCTACTAAATCACTGAAAACTACAAATTAGTCAATGTAAACTGATGCAAATCCTGTTTTGAATTAGAGCAATTTTTAATACTGTCCCTGAGTTTGATTCTTTATCTCCCCCATTATTTTTGGATTTATCCAGAATTCTTAAACAAAAAGACATTGAGAGGTATGCTGTGTTTCTGTATATTTCACACAATCAAGGCTGCTTCCTGCTAGCATGACCACTAGTTTAGACAACCTGTCCCAATTTTGTGCATACTTTCTAGTGTCACCACTCCTATCCCTTTCTGTCATACCCACGTCTTCTAAGTGGGCTTATTCTCTAGCACGTTCTTTGTTTCATTATAAAGTCACAGCATTCTTTATTGAAAAGTTAATGAGGTGTTGGAAGGTAATGCTGGAATGATTTTATCCTCTGGAAAAATACCTTTCTAGGAGAGGTTGAAATAAAAATAAATGAAATAAGGGCTATGGAAAACTGGACCTTCTGAAAGGTTTGAATAGGAAACATAATCCACAACTTGGCTGTTAATGAGTAGTTAGGAGCAGATTGGTTAAGACAATTTGTATTTTTCTGTATTTAAGTGCTTGTGTGTTGTATGTTGTTTTATCTGTAGCTTTTAAGTCAGTGTTTCGTTTCAGTTTTCAGTTCTTTACTGGTCTTTAAGAAAAAGTTTTTCTTGTAAGTAATCATTTTTTAAAAGAAAAGTCACTAGTGCTATCTGAATGAAGTGCCAATCACACATGACAGGGCAGGTCAAAGCACTGTCTGGCATTTCTAAGTCTCCTGCCTCCATATCTAAAAACGTAGCTCACACACGTCTAGACCTGGGCTGATACATAACTATGGTACCGTGACTTCTTTACAGACCAAATGACATACACTAATTAATATTCAGGAGCTGAGCCATTACATGTGCTGCAAATTTAAGCTCTTGTGAACTCGGATCAGTAAATAGTTCTTTTCTCCTCGTGGGTGAAGTTTGGCACAGCTGAGACAGAAATGCTTTTTCACTATTTTTGGAAAAATGGTGCCTGTCCTAGATGCTGTTAGGACTAATGGTTTTCGAATTAACATTTTTAAACATTACGTTTAAATGTATGTTAAGACATGAGTAGAAGTTCAGTTTTGTAATACTGCAACACAAAAGGGAAGCTGTACATCTCATGTTTTTACACTTCTCTGCTAAATGTATTTCATCTGGAGTCGCAACCAGTTTCTTATTGTTCGTCTTCCAGTAATGTTATGTTTTCTTTACTTATTCCAATAATGTGTTTGTTTTTGTAAATTTATTTAGAGGTTTTGTAAATTTATTTAGAGGGAGTTCTCTTTTGTTTTTTTAACACTAGAAACATATTTATTGTATACTTTTCTCATCCTGTACACTTTTATGATAAAGTGGTTGTGTTCCTGTGTTGAATGTTTAAATTTATAGTTCTTCTTAGGTCCTCAAATGCCTTTTATTACTTTTCTTTTTCCTCTTGGTTTGTCATAGTGACCACAAATTATAGTGTTAAAAGCTTTTGTTAAGTCTTACGAAAATGCAGTTTATAATACTAAATACCAAACTTTTTATCTGTAATCATCTGATACTGCTTTGTTTTATGCCTGTTTAATGTACCTCATCACAGCAACTTAAACAGCAAGAGTAGTTTATGCTTTACAGGGGAAGGGGCTATAAATCTTAGTTGAGAGCCAGGCATTTAAATTGCAAGTCACTTGGAGAGCAGTCTATGTATGAAATGCAGTTTCCCTGGACTGTTCTGCTTTTTGTGATCTGAAACGTTTCCCTGCATCAATGAAAACACAGCTTTCTTGACATGTGGGTTTAATTCTTCTCAGATTGCCATTTGCTACATGCCTCTACATTCAGATCAACAAACTGAGGTTCACCAACGTTTTCTTTTTCAATAATTACGGCCTAGTGAGGAGTACAGAATTACTTTCTTTCATTCTTTCTGTTGCTGGGAATAGCTTGCTGAACTGTAGGTCAGCCAGCTGGCAGACCTTTCACAATGAACACAAATGACCTTTGGGCACGTGAATTAGAGAGACTGAAATGGCTGGCACAAAAATGTGTAGTTAAAATTGCATTAGAACAAGACATTTCCTTGTCCTTCTTGGCCTTATTTCAGTAGAAAAATTACATGTGTTCAGCTTGCAGATTGCTTTCTGCATGCCATTAAAGTGTAATTAGCATTCTTTAGTTTGTTTGGCTCTTATTAGTTGCCAAGCAAGTCACTCTAAGCCAACCAAAGGTGTCCTATTGTTAGGGAAGACCAGCTGTCTATGTATAGGCATAAACAGCAGAATAATAATTAAGAAGCAAACTGACCCCCCAAAAAGAGTGCATACATAGAAAGCAAAGTTAATTGCTAGAGAGAATGCTAACTGTTGTGAGGACATTTCAGCAGAATCAGCTAATGGACTGGATGCACATTTTCTTCATGTGTGTGCGAAAGGAGAGATGTGCGGCAGAGTCATTGAGAGGTTTTATAGAGGAGTATAGAGGAGAGATAAATGCAGACACATGGCATTAGTAGAATAATATGTGTCATAATTCACAATGCCATTACTGAATGTGACACAGATTAACTGAGACTATAGTACCCGTAAGACACAGTGTAGTGCTGTAGATTTCAAGATGGATTACTGATCAGAGCCAAGCTGCACATTCAGAATCGATTGTCTATAGTGGCTCATAGGTGACTCAGTGTTCATTTTTTTCTTGAAAGTGTCAGCCAGAAAACAGGCCTTGTGTCAACAGTTTTTCATGGTGCTGGCACAATGTGAGTAACTGCTCAAACAGAATACCGCTTGAGAGATGTCTGGTAGTAGAGACAAGAGGAACAAATGACTTGAAAAAAGCATATTTTATTCAATGAATATAAACCATAACAGCCTTTTAATGTCAAGCACAAAGTGCTGTAGGAGAGGCATCTAATGGTAGTGTAGCGGATTTAATGGGAGGGGATGAGCACAGGTTCCTCAATTACTAGTGTAGAGCCAGAGGGTCTGCTTTCACTGGTGCTGAGCAGGGTTTTAGTAGTGTCTTTGGTGATGGAACGACAGCTGGGGTAGGGAAAAATAGTGGCCCATACCTAATCCTTTGGGGATGATGAGGGTTTAATGCACTATATGTCTTCTCGTGGTAAAGACCAGAGAGCGCAGTACCTTGTAGTTTTCCAGCTGCAAGTACAGAGGCATGAGCAGCAATCCACAGAGAGTAAATGGGTGTACCATGTATTTCTCACCACAGTGGTATCATTGTAGACCCCTTCCCCTCTCATCGTGGTGCTTGTGAGCCTACCTTATAATAACTTCCAGCTTGACAGTCTCACATTTCTGGAGTACTGAGAGGACTGAAACTGAACAGTGGAGAATGAGTACAGTACTTTGTTCGTATCAGCCGGTCTTAGTCTGGAGCTTAACAAGTTCAGTACCTAAAGTTCAGAGTTCACTTTGACACCCATCTTGATGACAGGGTGCTTAATTGCTCAGCCTAAGTAGTGGCTATGCCAGAACTCCAGATATTCAACATGAGGAGCTACTTCATTGAAGGTGCTGTTTGATATGCTGATTTCCAGAAAGGATTGTTGTCTTATGACTTTGTAAATCTCATCCTAAAAGGCCCCTTTGATTTTGGTGCATTCAGATGTGAGTTTTTGAATGTAATTAATCACTGTCAAGGACAAGAAAGTACAGTAGAGTTTGTAGCTCATCTGCTACGGGTCTATATTACATGAACGATCGATCAAAATGTTGAGTACAACATGCTCGACCTACTTTGATCGCTCGATCATGTCATCAAAGCCAAAAAACACTGAATAAAACAAAATTGAAAGATTTTGTTTGTCCCACTTCAAACGTACAACACACACACACACACACAAAACCAATTCATACAAACCCCTATACACTTACATCACTCAAACACCTGCACAAACACACATACGTTTAAAACAAAGTGGTGGGCTTCACCCCCCTACCCCCCAACTTAATATACCAACTCCGAGATCGCTGTATATTGGGGAAAGGGCAATTTCCCGGTAATCGTGCAAGCGATTACTGGGAAATTGCCCTTTACCCAATGTACAGTGATCTTGGAGTTGGTATATTAAATAAAGCAGCCTCTTACGAAGCCATTTATGACAGTGTAGCATGTCTACGTCACACACTACACTCACCAGGAAGGCCAACCAAAACATTTTGGAATTCCAAATTTCAACATTTGTAGGTTCCGATTACATGAACGGTCGATCAAAGTATGTTGAGTATCTTGTACTCGACATTTTGGTCGCTCGTTCATGTAACATAGACCCATCTGCTACAGATCCCCATATAATAGAATAAACATTATCAGTGGTTTACATAGGCAGATACTTTTGATAAATCCAGAAAGACACGACTTTTGGCTTGACCATGTTGTATAGCTCTAATAAAGTATTCTGTAACCTTACAAAGGTTTCTCTATCCCATGTATTTTCATAACACAATGATAAGTGCTTAACAGGACTCCATGTACAGAGCAATTTTTCTTGAGCTGAGAGTGGACTACTCAACCAGCACTTTAGAGAGTGACTAAAGAGGCTGTTGGAGTAGTAGTTGTAGTTGCAGAAAAGTAACCCACTTAGCCAAATTTTCTTAAGATAAAAAAACAAAAGAAAAACAATTCCCTTCCAGGTTGTTGGAGCAGATGTTCTTCGTGTTTCACTGTTGCAGTCATCACACTTGGGTTATCTGCTTGCAGGTAGACCTAAGTTGGTCTGAATACCAGAGACTTAGTATTTCTGCATCGGTTACTGTTGCTCCAGGACTGACGTCAGGTTGTCAGGGGTATAAAAACAGGCAGCCGATGTCATTACATCAGTCTTTCTTGCCGAGGAGCCCAAAGCAGAAGCAGTTCGCAAGTGCCGGTCGGCCGCTACCTGAATTTTTATTTACGAATTGAATAATCCTGAAGTCTTCTAAAACTAAGTACTCCATTGGGGATCCTTTTTTCTTGCTCTAACCGATGTCAGAAAAAGTTAACAATTGTCTTGTCTGTGGAAAGCAAATACCTCACAGAGATTTTCATTCTTACTGCATCACCTGTTTAGGCCCAGACCATGATGTACCTCACTGTCGGTTTTGTGCTTTGTTCAACGCCCGAACCATTCATCGTCGGGCTCCTATTGTCACTAAATTCTTTAGCTCTTGATCTCGGTATTCCGAAATGGCTTTGGTAAGCCATCTGACAGCCAATATTCAGAAAAAATGTAAGTATGAAGACAGAGACAGACCGCATAGGTCCAAAGCTGCTGACTACGCTTCCGTTAAGCTAGTCGCCAGTCCACCGGTACTCATTGAGGTGCTTTTGCAGCCCCGGATGCCCGCTTCTATGGATTCGCAGGCCTCTACTGAGACCCATTCAGAGTCAGGTATGCTGTGAGATGCTTCTTCAACTATGGAACTTGCAGATGTCTTTACCTTGGATGGGTCCGGAGCCGCTGTGCAGACACCGGCTTCTGAGGGTGTATTTCAACCTACCAATGTTCGGATCAAACAAACAACTTCGTTTTTAGCCAAAACTACTGAGTTTCTTAACTACGCCTAGAAAACCGATGACCAAAGCACATGCTCAAGCTCCCATGCCACAAAAACAAATGCTTAGAATGAGGGGAATCCAGCCTTCCCCTGCTAAAAGACAAAGATTTGAGTTTCCTAATGATTCCACAGACCAGGAGTCTGATGACTCTGACCCTTCTGATTATCAGGACATGCCCTTATCAGCCTATGAGGATTCAGAGGCAGAGGAATCCATTCCCTCTACCTCCACTCCAGAGGATTTTTCTTTTGGTGAAACCTTGCATACTCTAAGAGCATTTCCGCTGGAAATGCCAAGACTATCCTCAGTCCAAAAAGAGACTCGGAGAATTTTTAGAGTTGCCTCAGCACAGGCCTCTAGCTATACCCCCTGTCCTGGATGTTGTAGATGATGTTTTTATGGAATCCAGTCATACTCCAGATACATTACCCCCAGCCCCTAGGAAACCTGACAGGTTCTACAGAGTACCTGATTTCCACAAATTTCTCTTCAAGAATCCTACTGCTGATCCAGAGACCATTTCCCAGGGACCTAAAGGTATTAAGGCTACTACAGCCAAAAATCCTACCCCTTTGGACAGGAATTCCAGAGCTTTAGACAGATGGGGTAAGAAGATATATACCTCTGCAACTCTTGCCATCAGGGCATTGAATTACCAGATGTTCTTCGTGTTTCACTGTTGCAGTCATTACATTTGGGTAATCTGCTGGCAGGTTGCCCTCAGTCGGCCTGATTAACAAAGTCTTGGGTCCTGCGTCGGTTGCTGTCGCTTCTTCCATGATGTCAGGTCATCATGGGGTATAAAACATGCAGCCGATGCCAGTACATCAGTCTTTCTTGCCGCGCAGTGCCGAAGCAGAAGCAGTTCGCAAGTGCCGGTCGCCCGACCCTGAAATTTTCATTTTCGAGTTTCAGAACCGAAGTCTTGAACTAAAAAGCTAAATACCCCATTGGGGAAACTTTTTCTTGCTCCTTGCCGATGTCAGTAAAAGTTAATAATTGTATTACTTGTGGGAAGCAAATACCTCATAAGGATTTTCATTTGTACTGTATTCCTTGCCTAGGCCTTGACCACAACGTGCCTTGCTGTCGGTTTTGTGCTAAATTTAATCAAGCACTATTAAACGTCGGTATATTTTTGCTTCTAAATATTTTGGCTCACGATTTAATTATCCAGAAATGTCGTCGGTTAGCAGTCCGACTACCAGAATACCTAAAAAACGCAAAGAAAAAGACAGAGACAGGCCGTCAAGGTCCAAAACTGATGACGATGCTTCTCCTAAGCCAGTCGCCAGTTCGCCGGTACTCAGTGAGGCGCTTTCGCAGCCCCTGATACCCGCTACTTCTGAATCACAGGCCTCTACTGAGACCCATTCGGAGTCCGGTATGCCGAGAGATGCTTCAATTATAGAACCCGCGGATGTCTCTACCTTAGATGGGTCCAGAGCCGCTGTGCAGGCACCGGCTTCTGAGGGTGTTTTCAGGCCTACAGATTTGTATATTAGACTGATGCCATCTTCAGAACTAAGGCCATAATCAAAATCTATGTCTAAAAAGCTGAAGCCTGGGCCACATGTGCAGGCCCCTGTGCCTAAGAAACAGATGATCAAAATAGATGAAGACTGAATTACTCTGATCAGGGGTAGCCAACCTCCCCCTTCTAAGAGGCCTAGGCAAGACATTGACTGTGAATCTTCTGAACAGGATTCTATTTCTTCTGACTCTTCCAATGAACAAGATTTGTGTATACAAACTTATGAGGACTGTGATGCAGAAGATTCCATTCCTTCTGCCCCCCCACCCCCCGAGGATTTTTCTTTTGGGGAAACTTTACATACTTTAAAGGAACATTTCCACTGGGAAAGTCAGGATTTCTCTGAATCTAAAATGAGACTTAGGGATTTTCTTCTTCCTCAGCATAGGCCTTTGGCTATACCTCCTGTTCTAGACATTGTTGATGATGTTTTTTCAGAATCTAGTATGGCTGCTGATTCTCTGCCTCCGGCTCCTAGTAAGCCAGACAGATACTACAGGGTTCCTGACTCCCACAAATTCCTTTTCAAAAATCCTATTGCAGATCCTGAAACCATTTCTCAGGGTCCCAAGGGCATTAAGGTCTCTACTGCTAAAAACCCTACCCCTTCTGATAGAGATTCCAGGGCGCTGCTGAATAGATGTGGTAAGAAGGTTTACACTTCTGCAACCTTGGCAATCAGGGCTTTAAACTGTCAGCATTTCATGGGACTGCTTAAACAGAAAATGATGTTAATTTCTGACTGTGTGGAAAATAAAGATTTAAAGGATTTATTGTATTCAGCTGAACAAGTTAGAAAACATACTTTGCAATGCGGTTTTGATTCTTTGGAGGCCTCTTGCAGGGCTGCTGTAACTGAGTCTGTGCTAAGAAGGCATGCTTGGCTCAAAGAGCAAACTTTGCCTGATCATGTTAAAGCAAAATTGTTGGATGCTCCTTTACAACAGGACAGGCTGAAGAAGTTTTAAAAAAGATGGAAGATAAAGCTAAATCTATGCAAACTGTGAAAGATTTCTTACAAGTGCAACCTCCAAGATTTAGTAGGCACTGGCCTACTAAGAACTGGCCCTTTCCAGTTCCTTCGAGAGCCACTCAAGTCAAACCCAGACATTCCAAATGCTCCAGGTTTCAGTCACAAGGGACGTTTAGAACAAAACAATGGGGTGCCTCATCCTCCAAATCTGGAAACAATAAGGCACCTCCCTATGGTACGCAGTCTCAATGACTTCCCTTTACATTTACCAAGCACTTACCTTTTGGCCTCCCCTTTGGGGAGAAAACTGGCACTTCATGCAAGAAACTGGCAACTTATAACCCAGGACAAATGGGTTTTAAATATAGTATCCCAGGGATACAGATTTCATTTCCACACGTTGCCAATCCCAAATGGATGGCCAGACCTGCCTCCAAATCAGTGGGCAGAGGCCCAGAAACAAGTACTGTCCCTCAGGAACATGGAGGCTATTCAACTGGTACCAGAAGAGGAAAAGGGACAAGGTCTCTATTCAAGACTTTTCCTGGTACCCAGAAAAGGCAAATCATGGTGTCCAATTCTGGACTTGTGTACTCTAAACACATTTCTGGACATTCAAAATACAAGATGCTGACTCTTCAACAGTTACTTCCTATGCTAGGCAAAGAAGCCTGGTTGGTAAGTCTAGACTTAAAAGAGGCTTACCTGCATGTCCCAATCAGGAAATCTTGCAGAAGATACCTCCACCTCAAAGCAGGCTACTTGCATTACCAGTTCTCTGCACTGCCCTTTGGCTTATCTATTGCGCCCAGGGTCCTCACAAAGTGCCTGGCTCCAGTAATTGCATTTTGCAGACAAAGAAATATTCAAATATATCCATATCTGGACGATTGTCTAATTCAGGCAGAAAACAGGGACATACTTCTAAAACATCTGGCATTTGTAAAAAGGGTTCTAACTTGTCAGGGGTACACTATAACCGAAAATAAATCACAACTGGTACCCTCTCAAAAAAATTACATTCCAGGGTGCAAGCTTAAATACAACTGCCCAGATGGCTTACCTTACGCCAGAAAAGCAAATTCATTTGGTAACTTACTTCAAACAGGTGGCCACAAAAACACTGCTATCTACAAGACAAATTCTGCAAGCCTTGGGGTTCATGGCCTCCTGCATTCTTTTAATTCCATATGTAAGACTGCATATGAGGAAACTTCAGTGTTACTTAAAAAGTTTATGGAGTGAACACTGTCACAGCCTGGAAACAATGATTCCTATCATACCTTGCCTGCAACTAGAGTTCCTATGGTGGGCAGAGGCCTGCCACCAAAACAAGGGACTGCCATTCACTCCACCCCCTGCCTCCCAAACTCTAACTACAGATGCATCAGACTATGTTTGGGGGGCTCATCTGGCAGGGAAATGCATTCAGGGCAAATGGAGCCCAAATCAAATGCACCTTCATATCAATCAAAAAGAGATGCTAGCTGTACAGAATGCACTGACAGTCTTCAAGGACTACCTTCATCCAGGACAATTAATGATAGACAACACCACAGTTATGTGGTACATAAACAAGCAGGGGGGTACACACTCCTACCCCCTTTGCAGACTAGCCATGACATTGTGGAACACAGCCTTGACCTATCAAATACAGCTACAAGCTCAATTCCTGCCAGGAAAGCTGAATACTCTGGCAGACGAACTAAGCAGAAATCTCATGGACCCACACGAATGGAAACTGGAATCACGGATTTTCAACATGTTGACACGCAAATGGGGGGAGTCCAGATATAGATCTTTTTGCCTCACTCCAGAACTATCAGTTGCACAAATTCTGCCCAAGAATTCATCACAAAAAAGCCTGGAAAGTGGATGCTCTTACCATTCAGCTGGAAAAACCGATCAGTCTATGCTTTTCCCCCTCTGCCTCTGCTCTCCAAAGTTCTACTAAAAGTCAAACAGGACAAACCAAAAATGATTTTGATTGCTCCAGACTGGCCTCGCCAACACTGGTACCCACTCCTGCGCAATATGTCACACCTTCCACCGTGGCACCTGCCTCAGACACCTTACTTACTGTCTCAGCAGAACAACCAAATTCTGCACACTCAGCTCCAAACTTTGAATCTTGCAACATGGCTAATCACCTAAATTCACCCTTAGCATCCCTCAGCAAACCTGTGATGGGTGTCATTTTGGAGGCAAGATGGCCTAGTACTAGAAAATCTTATGCTGACAAATGGAAAAGATTTTGTGCCTGGAATCAATCACAAGGGATAAGCACAGCAGTGCCCAATATTCCTCAGATTTTACAATACTTAACTGAGATGCTTCACAAGGGCCTGTCCTTTTCTTCCATAAAAATCCATGCCTCAGCCATTTCAGCTCATAACAACACAGAGCCTCCTGTCTTCTCTCATCGTCTGCTAAAGCAGTATCTCAGAGGGGCCAAAAAGTTAAGACCACCCAGGAGAGCTCCAACCCCTGCCTGAGACCTCAACTTTATACTGGAGAAATTTACTCTTCCTCGTTTCGAGCCAGCTGCTACTGCAGACTTAAAATTTCTCTCTTGGAAAACAGCTTTCCTTTTAGCAGTCACTTCAGCTAGAAGGATTTCCGAATTACAGGCTCTTATGGCAGTGGAGCCTTTCATTATTTTTCATGCGGGCAGGGTGTCTCTTAGGACCAATCCATCCTTCATGCCTAAGGTGGTATCCAGTGTGGCTCTCAATCAAACCATTCATTTGCCAACTTTCTTCCCCAATCCACAGAACAAGGAGGAGCGGATTCTGCATTCATTGGATGTACACAGACAGCTTAGATTTTACTTAAACAGGACAAAATCTCAAGAAAATCTGATCAACTACTGGTGGCATTTGCTGCAGGGGCAGAGGGAAAGGCTATTTCAAAGCAGACTATTTCCAAATGGATAAGCCATTGTATTTGTTTCTGCTATATGCACCATGGTAAAACTATCCCCCAAGGGATCAGATCTCATTCCACCAGGGCTGCATCTACTTCTACAGCCTTTCTCAGAGGTGTTCCTACCAGAGACATTCTAGAAGCTGCTACCTGGAGCTCAGTTTATACGTTCACCAAACATTACCATTTACCTTTCTTCTCTAAATCCAGAGCTGGCTTTGCCGCTGCAGTCCTGCAGGGCCTTATAGCTGGTCCTAATGCTGTATAAATCCATCCTCCCCAACCATAGCTTTGATTGCTCCAGACTGGCCTCGCCAACACTGGTACCCACTCCTGCACAATGTGTCACACCTTCCACCGTGGCACCTGCCTCAGACACCTTACTTACTGTCTCAGCAGAACAACCAAATTCTGCACACTCAGCTCCAAACTAATGTAATGTAATGACTGCAACAGTGAAACACGAAGAACATAGTACAGTTGTGTACACTTACCATAAATGTAGATGTTCGAGTGTATTCACTGTTGCAGTCCTGGTTACCCTCCCTCCAACCCCCTGATGTTCTTCATTCCACATTGCTGCAGTCCTAACTATTGGGTAGTCCGCTGTCCAGTCGGCCCGAATACCAAAGTATATGGCTGACGTCGGTCAGGGCGCATTAGACTGACGTCAGTACGTCAGGGTACTAATGCGCATCAACGGCCTCATATCCTCAGTCCGTTTTGCCACATGGTCCGATGCAGAAGCAATTTTGCGAGTGCAGGTTGGCGTTCTGAAAGTTTCTGAAGTCAGAGTTTCAGACCGAATCAAAGTTGGCTAAGTACCCGTTGGAATATTTTGGTTTTTCTTGCCTCAGTATTTAACCGGATGTCAGAAAAAGTGAATAACTGTATTTCTTGTGGGAAACAGATACCTCATAGGGATTACCATACTTTGTGTATACCTTGTTTAGGGCCTGAGCACGGTGTTGGATGCCGCTCTTGTGCTAGATTTAACAAACGCACTATTAAGAGAAGGTTAGACTGTGCCAGGTTAGTGTTTGGGAAGCGTTGTAACTATAAAATGCCGTCGGATGCTCCGGCGCGGCTTCGCTAAAAGCGCAAGGACAAAACAGCAAAGCCTAGAGTGGAAGAACCGACAGTCCCAGGCGTCGGTTCTTTAGAGCTCAGTGGAGCCGGAGGTTTTGCCAGGTGTGTCTTTGGAGTCTCAGGAGAGAGACTTTACTGTTACAGGATGTTTCCTCTCAGGAAGTAGGCCAGGCTGAGGGGCTTCTCAGGTGGCTGTTCTTCCCTCTCTTCCTAAGGTGGTTAGAGCCTCCCTTCTGTTTCCAAGGCTTCTTTGAGGGCAGGCCAAGTTTTGCTTCAGTGGGGTTTCTCCTAGTGCTTCAGGGTCTTTGCCTAAGAAACATATGCTTAAAATGGCAGAGGATTTGATTACTATGATAAGGGTTCTATGCCCCTCCTGATAAGAGGCCTAGGGTGGAACCTGAGTTTGAGAGTTTTGAGCAATGCTCGAGGCTTCTGAGTCTTGGTGAAGACTTGCAGGAGTTCCCTCCTTATTCTGATTCTGATGTGGATGATTCTACTCCTTCAGCTTCTCCTCCTGAGGATTTTTCATTTTCAGAGACTCTGCATTCCATGAGGGAGCATTTTAAATGGGAAGGTCAAGATTTCTCTGACTCCAGGAAAAGGCTTAGGGAATTCTTGTTTTACCCCAGCATAGGCCTTTAGCTATACCCCTGTTTTGAATGTGGTGGAAGATGTTTTGCAGAGGCTTCCTGAATCCTGATTCTTTGCCTCCTGCCCCAGTTAAACGGATAGGTATTATAGGGTGCCTGAAGCTCATAAGTATCTTTTAAGAGTCCTAGGGCAGACCCGAAACTGTCTCTCAGGGGCCTAAAGGTGTGAAGGCCTCAGTTGTTAAAAATCCTGTCCCTCCTGATAAAGAGGCAAGGGCTTTGGATAGATGGGGCAAGAAAGTGTATACTTCTTCCACTTTAGCCATGAGAGCGTTGAATTGTCAGTTTCACATGTTGAAATATCAGAATTATCTTCTTTCACAGTTGAAATCTAAGGTGGATGCTTTGGCGGAAGGTATTGAGTGTAAAGAGTTGCAGGATTTAGTTCATGTGTTTGAACAGGTGGGTAAACATTCCTTGCAATGTGGTTTTGATGCTGTGCAGGCCTCCTCCAGGGTGGCTGCCACTGGTTCTGTTCTTCAGGCACGCCTGGTTGAGAGATCAGAATTTAGCTGAGCATGTTAAGACACGGATTTTGGATGCTCCTTTGCAGTCTGATGTGTTGTTTGGTTCGCCTGTAGAAGCAGTTTTGAAGAAAATGGAGGACAAGGCTAAGTCTATGCAAACTGTTAAAGATTTTTGCAGGTGCAGCCTCCGAGTTTAGTAGAAATTGGCCTGCTAAGGGATGGACTTATCCTGCTTATGATTCCCAGTCTAGGGTAGGTCTAGGCGTGGTAGGGGCAGAGCTCAGGGTTCTTTTAGGCCTAGGACAGGAGTTCCCCTGCTCAGACTTCTGGTGAAGGCAGGGGTCAGTCCTTTCGTAAGCAGACCCAATGACCTGCCTTTTCAGCTGCCAGTTCATTCTCGCCTGGCAGCACCGTTGGGAGGAAGACTGTCTCTTTTCAAAGAAAATTGGGATTTAATTACCCAAGACAGATGGGTTCTGGATATCATTCACCACGGTTACAGGTTTTATTTCCATACCTTGCCTCCTTTCAAAGGCATGCCAGACATTCCTCCTCTACAAAGACAAGAGGCTCACAAGCAAATTTCTCTGTTACTCCAAATAGGGGCCATTCAGCGGTTCCTGTGCCAGAAAGGGGCCTAGGATTTTATTCTCGCCTGTTCCTAGTACCGAAGGGGAACACGTGGAGACCAATTTTGGATTTAACTATCCTCAACACTTATCTGGACATTCCCAAGTTCAAAATGTTGGCGTTACAACAGCTTTTACCTCTGCTGGGCAAAGATCACTGGATGGTAACTTTAGATCTCAAGGAAGCTTACCTTCATGTGCCTATAAGACTAAGTTGCAGAAAGTATCTGCGTTCGAGCTGGAAATTCTCATTATCAGTTCTCTGCATTGCCCTTTGGCTTATCTACTAGAGTATTCACAAAGGTTCTGGCTCCAGTGATAGCTTTCTTCAGGCTAAAAGGAATTCAAATCTATCCTTACTTGGACGATTGCCTGATTCTGGCTCAAGAAAAGGAAGACCTTCTACAGCATTTGGAATATGTCATAGCAGTGCTAAGATGCCTAGGGTATTCTGTGAACGAAATAAAGTCCAGTCTAGTACCCTCTCAAGACATGTGCTTTCTGGGTGTGAGACTGAATACAGCAGCCAGATGGCCTTTTTAACCCCGGACAAACAAAAGAATCTTTCCAGTTACTTCCATCAACTATCTCTTCAGTCCGGCTGACTGCAAGGACAGTCCTTCAAGCCTTAGGGTTCATGGCATCTTGTATTCTGGTGCTTCCCAATGCCAAACTGCATATGAGGAAGCTACAATGGTATCTCAAAATGTATGGACACAGCACTGCCAGGATTTGGACACTGTCATTCAAATAATACCTTGCATTCAAAAGGAATTTTGTGGTGGGCTCAGGAATGTCACCTAAACAAGGGACTCTCTGTGACCCGGCCAGAGGCGAGTCAGATTCTAACGACAGATGCCTCAGACATTGCTTGGGGAGCTCATCTAAATGGAAAGTGGATACAAGACAAGTGGCCTGCCAGACTACAGCATCTACATATCAACATGAAGGAGATGTTAGCAGTCCAGTTTGCATTAATGGCTTTCAAGGAGTTACTTCTTCCAGGGCAGGTGTTGATTCTAACAGACAACACAACTGTCATGTGGTACATCAACAAACAAGGGGAACACATTCTTACCCATTGTGCAGGCAAGCAATGATTTTATGGGAGACTGCGCTCAGCTTGCAACTAACTCTTCAGGCAAGGTTTCTGCCGGAGCACAGAACTCCTTAGCAGATGTGTTAAGCAGACAAATCATGGATCCCCACGAGTGGAAACTGGATCTTCATGTATTTCAAACGTTGACAGTGTCCTGGGGAACTCCAGACATAGATCTGTTCGCTTCTCCACTAAACCACCAGCTGCCAAAGTTTTGCACAAAGAGGTTTCATCACACAGCTTGGAAAGTGGATGCTCTTTCTTTCAGTTGGAAAAATCTTCATGTGTATGTTTCCACCTCTGCCTCTTCTTCCAAAGGTGCTTCTAAAGATCAGACAAGACAAGCCAAGGATGATTTTAATAGCTCCAGATTGGCCTCGGCAGCACTGGTACCCATTACTGAGGAGTCTGGTAAAGAAGCCTCCATGGCCTTTACCCTTGATTCCACACCTGTTGTCTCAGAGACGGTCACCTGCTCAATGTCAAGCTTCACTCTCTTCATCTAACAGCCTGGCATATTCTATTTTGAAAGACAGCAGGTCTCAACTTCCTCAACAAGTTTTAAATGTGATTATGGAAGCCAGGAGACCTAGTACAAGGAAAGTGTACGCAGAAAAATGGAAGAGATTTTTATTTTGGAGTGCAGCAAACAATTTGGAGATTTGAGCCAAATCTGAGTGTGGCTCTTCAATATCTTACTGAGTTATTGGACAAAGGTTTGTCTTTCTCTTCCATTAAGATTCATGCTGCAGCAATTTCAGCTCACTATGATTGTGACCCACCATTGTTTTCGCATCCTTTGTTCAAGCAATTTCTTAGAGGGGCAAACAATATAAGACCCCGAGCTCCTACTCCTGCTTGGGATCTCAATTTTGTGTTGGAGAAACTTACTCTACAACCTTTTGAGCCTGCGCTACTGCTGACTTGAAATACTTGTCATGGAAGACTGCTTTTTTGTTGGCCATTACTTCTGCAAGAAGGGTTTCTGAGTTGCAGGCCCTTATGGCAGTGGAGCCTTTTTTGATTTTTCATAAGGATAGGGTATCTTTACGTACTAATCCTTCCTTTATGCCTAAGGTGGTTTCTAGTGTGGCTTTAAACCAAACTATTCATTTGCCTACTTTTTATGCAGATCCCCAAAATAAAGGGGAAAAGATTTTGCACACTTTAGATGTACACAGGCAATTGCGTTATTATTTGAGCAGGACTGAGGACTTTAGGCTGTCTCAGCAGTTGTTTGTTTCTTTTGCTTTGAGTTCTCAGGGCAAGCCTGTGTCAAAACAAACTATTTCTAGATGGATTGGGTGTTGCATTACATTTTGTTATTCCCATCATGGCAAGGAGATTCCAGCTGGGATTAGGCCTCATTCCACTAGGGCTACTGCCACTTCAACAGCATTTCTGAGGGGGGTGGCAACTAAGGATATTTTGGAGGCAGCTACTTGGAGTTCAGTGCATACTTTCTCTAAGCATTATCACCTTCCTCTCTACTCTAAGTCTAGGGCTGGTTTTGCCACAGCTATTTTGCAAGGCATGTTGTCAGTTCCTGCTTCCTTATGATTTGCCAGCCTCCCTTACCTCTGCTTTGGGATTCTGGACTGCAGCAATGTGGAATGAAGAACATAGTACAGTTTTGTACCTACCATAAATGTAGATGTTCGAGGATCCACATTGCTGCAGTCCAATTTACCCTCCCTCCTTCCCTCTGTGTTTAGGGGTGGTTGTGTAGGTGAGGTTATATTCTGCTAATTTTGTATATTTTGTATATATATTTTGGTGCAGGTTTGTTGGGAGTTTTTGGTTTTGGCCTTATCTTTTAGGGTCTTCTGACATCTGGGGCAAGAAAAGACTGAGGATATGGCGTCGGTCATGCATTAGTACCCTGGCGTGACGTCAGTCTAATGCGCCTGACCACGCCAGCCATATACTTTGGTATTCGGGCCAACTGGACAGCGGACTACCCAATAGTTAGGACTGCAGCAATGTGGATCCTCGAACATCTACATTTATGGTAGGTACAAAACTGTACTTTTTTTCTCTTTCTATACTTATACTTTCCTTTACTATGCTTAAAAGCCTTTATGGTGTATTTGCTTTAGTTTGGAGATGCATATTTTTGTGTTTTTAATTACTTGAATATTTGGCTCCCCATTTGGGCGGCACCTGACATCTGGGGCAAGAAAAACTGATGTAATGGCGTCGGCTGCATGTTTTATACCCCTGACGTCATGAAAAAAGGGACAGCAACCAACGCAGGACACAAGACATTGTTAATCAGGCTGACTGAGGGCAACCTGCCAGCAGATTACCCAAATGTAATGACTACAACAGTGAATACACTCGAACATCTACATTTATGGTAAGTGTACACAACTGTACTTTTCACATGTTGAAGTACCAGCAACATATTATGGAACTAATTAAACAAAAATTGTGTAACTTCCAGATTGTGCAGAAAATAAAGATTTACAAGAACTAATGCATTCTGCAAACCAAGTTAGTAAGTATACTTTGCAGTGTGGCTTTGATGCCCTAGAAGCTTCTTGCAGGGATGCAGTCACTGGGTCTGTACTGAGAAGGCATGTTTGGTTGAAGGAACAAACATTGCCAGATCATGTCAAATCCAAATTACTAGACGCTCCTTTAAATAGTTTGGCACCAAAGCAGAAGTTGTTCTTAAAATGATGGAAGAAAAAGCTAAATCTATGCAAACTGTCAAAGAATTCTTAGAAGTGCAGCCACCTAGAATCAGTAGGCATTGGCCTTCAAAAAACTGGTCCTTTCCAGCCCCTTCCAGGCCTTCCCAGACCAAACCCAGGGGAAACAGGCCACTCAGACTACAGTCTCAGGGTATGCAGAGATCTAAACAATGGAGTGCCCCACATGAAAAACAGGGAGTGGTAAGCCAAACCCTTATGAAAAAAGTTCACAATTACTTATCAGTTATCCTTCCCAGGCCTGCCCAGTTACTTGTGCCCCTAGGAGTTAAACTTGCCTTTCATGCAAAAAACTGGATGTCCATTACTCAGGACTGATGGGTCCTAAACATTGTATCCCAGGGGTACAAATTCTACTTCCATTCACTGCCAACCCCAAGTGGGTTTCCAGACCTTCCTCCAAACCAGTGGCAGAGGCTCAAAAGCAAGTACTTTCCCTGCTCAATATCAGAGCTATTCAACCTGTTCCACTAGAACAAAGGGGTCAGGGTTTCTACTCCAGACATTTCCTGTTGCGGAGAAAAGAGGACTCTTGGCACCCAATCCTGGATCTATCCATTCTCAATATCTTTCTGGTGGTCCCAAAAGTCAGGATGCTTACCCTGCAACAGCTTCTCCCTATGCTAGCCAAGAATGCCTGGTTAGTCACTCTAGACTTAAAAGAAGCTTATCTGCACATCCCTATAAGGGAGTCATGTAGAAAATATCTACATTTCAGGGCAGGCTCTATGCACTATTAGTTCTCTGCACTTCCCTTTGGCTTATCTGCTGCGCCCAGAGTATTCACAAAGTGCCTGGCTGCAGCCATTGCATACTGCTGGCATAGAAATATCCAAATTTTCCCATACTTGTACGACTGCCTGATTCAGGCGGACAGGAATTGCTACTTCAGCACCTGGCATTTGTAAAAAGCCTTCTTACTTCATTGGTGTACACCATCAACAAAAAGAAATCACAACTGGTGCCCAGTCAAAAGATTGTATTCCTGGGAGCAAGCTTGGACACAACTTCCCAGATGGCATTTCTCACTTCAGAAAAACAGGTCTATCTGACAAACTACTTCAAACAAGTGGCCACCAGAACCCAGCTGTCTGCAAGGAAAATACTGCAAGCCCTAGCGTTCACAGCCTCATGTATTCTGCAAATTCCAGATGCAAGACTGCATATGAGGAAACTTCAATGGTACTTAAAATGTCTTTGGTGCCAACATTCTCAGGACCTGGAAACAGTCTTTCCTATCATACCTTGTCTGAGGGCAGAGTTCCTTTGGTGGTCAGAAGCATGCAACCACAACAAGGGACTGTTTTTTTACTCAACCCCTCATTGCCCAAATCCTGACAGCAGATGCATCAGACTGTGCATGGGGGGCTCACATGGCAGGCAAATGCATTCAGGGCCACTAGAGCCCATGACAGATTCTCCTGCACATTAATCAGAAAGAGATGCTAGCTGTACCGAATGCTCTGACAGCCTTCAAACACCTAATCCTTCCATGACAACTGCTTATAAAAATAGACAACACCACAGTTATGTGGTACATAAAGAAGCAGGGGGGAACCCATTCTTACCCACTGTGCAGGTTAGCCATGGCCCTGGGGAACACAGCGTTGAGCAACCAATAGCATCTACAAGCTCAATTCCTGCCACGCAAACAAAAGTCACTGGCAGACAACTTCAGCAGAAATCTCTTAGACCCACACAAGTGGAAATTGGAGCCCAACACCTTCAACCTTCTGATCCAGAGGTGGGGGACACTGGAGGTGGACCTCTTTGCTTCCCCCGAGAACCACCAGTTGAGCAAGTAATGCACCAGGAACCCTCACAACAGGGCCTGGAATGTGGATGCCCTATCCTTTCAATGGGAAAACCTCTCAATTTATGCCTTTCCCCTTCTGCCCCTTCTCTCAAGAGTACTACTCAGAATAAAACAGGACAGACCAAGGGCAATTCTTATTGCCCCAGACTGGCCACGCCAGCACTGGTACCCACTCTTACACAGCCTGACAACAGTGCCACCCTGGCACCTTCAGCAGATTCCTACCCTGCTGTCTCAGCAGGAGGGACAGATTTTGCATCCACAATTGCAAACCCTAAACCTTGCATGCTTGCTTATACCTTGAATACCACACCAGCAATCCTCAGCAAACAGGTGCTGGACATCATTCTTGAAGCCAGAAAGCCTAGTACCAGGAAATCCTATGCTGAAAAGTGGAAAAGATATTGTTCTTGGAATCGGTCTAAAGGGAAGACACAGCAGTGCCCTCTTTACCTCTAATCCTCGTTTACCTAGCAGAGCTACTCCACAGAGGCCTATCCTTCTCCTCCATTAAGATTCATGCCTCTGCCATCTTGGCTCATTATAATACTGAGCCACCTCTATTTTCTCACCCTCTCATCAAACAGTTCCTGAGAGGGGCTAACAACTTAAGGCCCCCTAGGAGAGCACCCACCCACCTGGGACCTTAACTTTGTACTGGAAAAGCTCACCCTTCCTCCTTTTGAACCTGCTGCATCAGCAGAGTTAAAATTCCTCTCTTGGAAGACAGCCTTGCTTTTAGCCATAACTTCAGCAATATGAGTGTCTGAGTTACAGGCACTAATGGCTGTGGAACCCATCATTATTTTCCATGCTGACAGGGTTTCACTCAGGACTAATCCATCCTTTATGTCTAAGATGGTGCCCAGTGTGGCTTTAAACCAATCCATCCATTTGCCAACCTTCTTACCTAGCCCTAAGAATAAAGGGGAAAAGTCATGCACTCCTTGGACGTGCACAAGACAGCTCAGGTTCTACCTTGACAGGACTAAGCATTTCAGAAAATCTGACCAGCTGCTAGTCAGCTTTGCTACAGGGGCAGAGGGTAAGGCCATTTCAAAACAAACCATTTCCAAATGGATAGCACACTGCATCCATTTCTGCTACAAGCACCATGGAAAACCTACCCCACAGGGGATCAGACCACATTCCACTAGGGCTACGTACACCTCTTTAGCATTTCTCAAGGGAGTCCCTACCAGGAACATTCTGGAAGCTGCAACCTGGAGTTCTGTATACACCTTCACCAAGCATTACCACCTACCTGTCTTTTCTAAATCCAGGGCAGGATTTGCTACAGCAGTCTTGTAGGGCCTACTAGCCAGCCCTAACCCTTCTTGATTACCTCCACCCTTCCTCAGCTTTGGGAATCAACCCAAGTGTGATGACTGCAACAATGAAACACTAAGAACATAGTACAGTTGTGTACGCTTACCATAAATGTAGATGTTCGAGTGTATTCACTGTTGCAGTCCTGGTTTCCCTCCCTCCCTCCAGCCCCCTGGTTTTCTTTTTCTTTCTACCTCTCCTCTCTATGGCCATTCCTAATGGCATTGGTATTTACTTTTTACTGGTGGTGTTTCCCACCATATACTAGCTCCCTGTTTGGGGGCTCCTGCCATTTGGAGCAAAAAAACCTGATGTAATGGTGTCGGCTGCCTGTTTTATACGCCTGACGACCTGACGTCATGGAAGAAGCGACAGCATCTGACACAGAAATACTAAGACTCTGGTATTCGGGCTGACTGAGGGCTACCTGCAGGCAGATAACCCAAGTGTGATGACTGCAACAGTGAATACACTCGAACATCTACATTTATGGTAAGTGTACACAACTGTACTTTCCCCTCCTTTCCTGCTTGAAGCAGGAATTGCGATGGTGGGTCGATCAGGTGACCAAGAACCCAGGCCTCCCTCTTCAAGCACCCACACCCTCCCAGACTATGCATTCAGATGCCTCAGATCTGGGATGGGGAGCAATCCTAGGACTAAGAAAAGTACAAGGTTTGTGGACAAAAAGACACAAACTAGAACACATAAATGTCAGAGAAATAAGACCAACCCACCTTGCTCTACAAGCCTTCCTCCCCTATCTAGAGAAAGGCCCTCTCAAGATATTCATGGACAACACCACAGTCCTGTGGTATCTTAAACAGGGAGGAACAAAATCTTACCTCCTGTACAGACTAGCTCTGCAGGTGTGGGGTATGGCCACCTCACAGGTAATTACCCTACAGGCAGCCTACATACCCTCCCTGCACAACTCCCAGGCAGATCACCTAAGCAGGACCATCTCAAACAACCAGAGATGGATGCTTCAGAGAGATGTTTTCCTGAATCTGGTCCACAGGTGGGGGTATACCTCAAATAGACCTGTTCGCCTCGTCCATAAACAGGCATCTCCCTGGTTACCGTACCAGGACACCCGACCCCAAGGCACTGGCTACAGATGCCTTCTCAATGCCCTGGAAGGGGAAATTTCTGTATGCATCCCCCCTTCCCCTTGATTCAGAGGGTACTGCTGAAAATTCAGCAGGGCTCACCAAAAATCTTGCTACTGGCCAAGACAGCACTGGCTCCCCCTCCTCTGTCATTTGTCCAAGGGCAATCACCACAAGTTACCCCCCTCAGTGGACCTGCTCACAGCATAAGGAGACTCAGATTCACCCGCAGTGGCAATCCATACAACTCATCCTGTGGCTAATAGGATTCTGATCCCCTTCAGACACATGTACAACGAGGACGTGCTAAATGTCCTGCAGGAGGCCAGGAAACCCAACACAAGAAAATCCTATCTTTTGAAGTGGAAAAGGTTTTCTATTTGGTGTCGCAAAAGACAGTTGGACCCACTGGAAAGTGACATTCCTCTACTCATGTCTTACCTGTGTGAACTAATCCAGGCAGGACTGGCTTACTCATCTCTAAAAGCACATTTATCTGCAATTTCTGCCTGTTTACCTATGGACCCTCCCCTTGTAGTCAGACTTCCGGCTAAACTTTTTCCCAAAGAGGTACTACACTTGAGACCACCCAGGAAACTCCCCACCCCAGGACCTTAACTATGTATTAGAGAAACTCACTTTAGCCCCCTTTGAGCTAGCAGACAAGGCTCCCTTAAAATTTTGCACATGGAAAACTTGTTTTGTTGGTAGCTCTGACCTCAGCGATAAAGGTCTCAGAGCTGCAATATCTTATGGCTACACCATCCTTCCTAGTCTTCCACCTTGACAGGGTGACTCTCAGGACCAGTCCATCATTCACACCTAAAGTAGTGAGTGACCTATCCTTGAACCAGGCCATTAACCTGCTTACCTTTTTCCCCAACCCACAGGGGGATAGTGAGAAAGTACTTTATCCCCTAAACGTCCACAGGCAACTTCGGATGTTCATCGTGTTACACTGCTGCAGTCATTACACTTGGGTTATCCTGCCATCAAGCGGTCCCCCAGTCGGCCTGAGTTCCAAAGTCTTGGTCCGGCGTCGGTTGCTGTCGCCTCCTCCCTGACGTCAGTACGGCAGGGGTATATAAGATGCAGCCAACGCCATTTTCTTCAGTCTTTCTTGCTGTGCGGTGCCCGAAGCAAAAGCAGTTCGCAAGTGCCGGTCGGCCGTCTCCTGAGATTTACAAAGCTAAGTACCCCATTGGGGAAACTTTTTCTTGCCTCAGACCGATGTCAGTAAAAGTTAATAACTGTATTTCTTGTGGGAAGCAAATACCTCATAAGGATTTCCATTCCTATTGTATCCCATGCCTAGACCCAGACCACAACGTCACTGGTTGTCAGTTTTGTGCTAGGTTTAACAAGCGCACTATTAAACATCGGTTTGATTTTGCCTGACATTATTTTGGTAGAAAATTCAATTATACCATGCTGTCGGAACTTCCGACGACCGGAATACACAAAAAGCGCAAAGACAAGGATAGGCATCCAAGGCCCAAAACTGACGAAGCCTTTTTTAGGCCAGTCGCCGGTTCTCCGGTTTTCAGTGAGGTGCCTTCGCAGCCCCTGACGATCGCTTCTGTAGAACCACAGGCCGCCTCTTGACTCCCACGTGGAGATAGCTAGGCCTTCGGACGTACAAGTTATTCAGCCTTCCGTGACTAACCTTTCAGAGGGATCCGGCGTAGCTGAGCAACCCACAGCTTCAGAGGGTGTCTTCAGACTTACTCAGTTAAGCATTAAACCCTCAGCTAAGTCTAAGCCTCCTTTAAAATCAAAGAAACAAATACAGCATTCTCCAGGGCAGGCCTCCATTCCTAAGAAACAAATGCTCAAAATGGCCGAAGACCTAATCACTCTGATCAGGGGGTTCCATCCCCCACCCCTGATAAAAGGCCTAGACAGGATGCAGACTATGACTTATCCGGCCAGTGTCCATCTCTTCTGATTCATCCTCAGACCTAGGATACTCTTTACCTCCTTATGAGGATTCTGATGCTGAGGAATCAATTCCATCAGCCTCACCGCCTGAGGGACTACTCCTTTGGGGAAACTCTACATACCATGAGGGAGCATTTCCACTGGGAAGGCCAGGATTACTCAGAATCCAAGAAAAGGCTCAGAGACTTCCTTTTATTACCTCAACACAGACCCCTTGCTATCCCGCCAGCGTTAGATATTGTGGATGATGTGTATACTGAATCCAGCTTAAATCCGGATTCCTTACCTCCAGCCCCTGTTAAACCTGACAGATACTACAGAGTCCCTGACTCACATAAATTTCTGTATAAAAGCCCTGTAGCTGACCTTGAAACTATTTCTCAGGGACCCAAAGGAGTTAAGGCCTCATCAGCCAAGAATCCAGTTCCCTCTGACAGAGATTCCAGAGCATTAGACAAATGGGGAAAGAAAGTATATACGTCTGCAACTTTAGCAATGAGAGCCTTAAATTGCCAGTTTCACATGCTAAAATATCAGTAATTTTTACTGTCTCAGTTAAAACAAAAAATGCTATCAGAATCAGATCCTCCTAATTTTAAAGAGATGCAGGATTTATTGCATGCAGCTGAACAAGTGGGAAAGCATACTTTACAATGTGGATGTCCTTCAAGGATGCATCTGCAGTCTTTACAAATGGGTTGTCCTGTCGTCAGGCAGCCCTTCGGTCGGCCGGATTCCAAAGTCTGGGTCTGGCTTCGGCTGGTGTCGCACTTCACCCGACGTCATTGCGGCAGTTCTTCGGGTATAAAGGCATCAGCCGACGCCATTTTCCCCAGTCTTTCTTGCCGCGTGGCGCCCGAAGCAGAAGCTGTTCGCAAGTGCCGGTCGGTCAGATCCAGAGATTACTACTACCGAATATTACTTCGAAGACTTCTAAAAAGCTAAGTACCCCGTTAAAGTGAATAACTGTTTATCTTGTGGGAAACAAATACATCATAAAGATTTCCACTCCTATTGCATACATTGTTTAGGCCCAGACCACGACGTAGCAGCTTGTCTAGCCTGTGCCTCTTTTAACCGATGGACGCTTAGACGTCGGTCGGAGTTTGCTGAACAGATTTTCGGCTCCGATTTTGCTTATATTATGCCGTCAGATCCTCCGACTACACAAATTACCAAAAAACGCAAAGAAAAGGACCGACACTCGCGGTCCGCGGTTTCGGCCGAAACCGCGGTTAAGCAAACCATGAGTGTCTCGGTTTCGGCCGAAACCGAGCAAGCGGTTCTTTCTTCAGCCGAAATCATGCCTTCTACCGAGGCCTCTTCTAACCTGGTAGAATCGGCTTCTGAAATCCAACCTTCTGTTGCGGTTTCACAGGATTTATCAGACACCATTCCCCTGGATATTTCAACTCCTGCACGTGGAGCTGCTAGGCCTCCTGCAGCTATGTCTATTAAGGCCTTTGCAGGGCTAAAGCAGCCAAATCATCAAAAACGGTGCCTGCCAAGCCCCCCTCTCACAGGCCCAGCTCCAGCTCCCATATGCTTACTTTGGCTGAGGATCTCATCTCTTTAATTCGTGGAGCCCAGCCTCATCCAGACAGGGCCTCTCTCCCTCCTCCAGAAAAGAGGCCTAGAGCAGAGCCCCCTGAGCCAGTATCCACAGATGATTCCTCTGATGACTCAGAACATACAGACCCTCCTGAGGCTGCTTTTTCTCCTTACGAAGACTCTGATGCTGAGGAGTCCATCCCTTCAGCCTCTCCTCCTGAGGAATTTTCCTTTGGGGAAACCTTGCATGCTATGAGGGAACAATTTCAGTGGCAGGGCCAAGATTTCTCAGACTCCAGAAAAAGGCTTAGGACCTTTCTACATTTGCCACAGCATAGGCCTTTAGCTATACCTCCAGTGCTTTCTGTTGTTGATGATGCATTTAATGATGCTTGCACTGCTCCTGATTCATTACCTCCAGCTCCTGCTAAGCCCGATAGGTTCTACAGGGTCCCGGTCACTCATCACCATTTATATAAGGCTCCTTTTGCAGATCCAGAGACTATCTCCCAGGGTCCTAAAGCTGTAGCAGCTACTTCTACTAAAAACCCCCTCCCCCTCTGAAAGGGAATCCAGGTCCTTAGAGAGATGGGGTAAAAAAGTTTACACCTCTGCTACTTTGTCAGCTAGAGCTTTGAACTGCCAATTTCATATGATTCAATATCAAGAGTTTATGCTTGACCAGTTGACTAAAAAGCTGTCCTCTGAAGAATCTTTAGATAAGAAATATGTTCAAGAAATGGTACATAACATACAGCAGGTTAGTAACCATTCTTTAAAATGTGGCTATGATGCACTGGAGGCTTCCTTTAGATCAGCCATGACTGGCACAGTTATCAGGAGACATGCTTGGCTGAAAGAACAGGCACTACCAGATCATGTCAAATCGAAGCTTTTGGATGCACCTATGGACAAGGTCAATTTATTTGGTTCCCCTGCACAGCAGGTACTAAAAAAGATGGAAGAGAAGGCAAAATCTGTACAAACAATGAAAGATTTCTTACAAGTTAAACCTCCAAGGTTTAGCAGGAACTGGCCCTCCAAGAATTGGTCCTTTCCGGACTCCTCTAGGGCACAAAGAGGCAGAAACAGGCGCTCGAGAGGCAGAAACCAAACCAGAGGTGCCTACAGGGGACGCCAGTGGCAAGGTAACAACCAGCGAGGCACGGATGCAGCCACCACCACTACAACAACTCAATCACAGTGACTTGGCGGTGGCACCGCCTACCAGGGAACAACTAGAAGCACCCTTAGGTGGAAAGCTAGCCTTATTTTCAAAGAACTGGCATTGCATCACAAGAGCAAAATGGATTTTACAAATTATAGACCAAGGTTACAGGTTCCATTTCCATACTCTACCAGGAAAGAGAGGAATGCCAAACCTGCCACCTACTCAAAGGACAGAAGCTCTAAAGCAAATATCTCAATTATTAAGAATGAGAGCTGTGGAAAAGGTACCATCTTTGGAGCAAGGAAAGGGATTTTACTCCAGACTATTCCTGGTACCAAGAAAAGAAAACAAATGGAGGCCTATTCTAGACCTGTCCGCTTTAAACACATTCCTCATTGTTCCAAAATTCAAAATGCTGACCCTACAGCAGCTTCTTCCCATGCTGGGCAAGGAGTCTTGGCTGGTAACTCTAGATCTCAAGGAGGCATACCTGCACGTCCCCATAAGACCATTTTGCAGAAGATACCTCAGATTTCTTGCAGGATCAGAGCATTATCAATTCTCAGCATTGCCCTTTGGCTTATCTACTGTGCCCAGAGTGTTCACGAAATGCCTGGCATCAGTAATCGCTCATTGCAGACTTCAGGGGATTCAAATCTATCCCTACCTGGACGACTGCCTGATACAAGCGGACAACAAAATCAAACTAACAGAAGACCTACAAAGAGTCATTTACCTGCTGCAAGCCCTGGGATATACAGTCAATATAAAGAAGTCAAGGCTGATTCCATCCCAAAGAATAACCTTTCTGGGTGCAGAACTGGACACATCAAAACAAATGGCATCCTTAACTGCAGAAAAGAAAGAGCAGCTTCCTCTCTACTTCTTGGCATTAACAAAGCAGAACCATCTAACTGCAAGAAAAGTGCTGCAAGCTCTGGGCTACATGGCATCCTGCATAATACTGGTCCCTCATGCCAGGCTGCATATGAGAAAGCTACAATGGTACCTAAAGAATTTGTGGTCTCAACACAAGCACAGCCTAGAAACCAAAATTCCAATGATTCCCTGCCTGAAGAAAGAGTTCCTGTGGTGGGCTCAGGCCTGCCAATCAAACTCAGGATTGCCCTTCTGCAAAAGTCAACCAAGACAAACTATCATGACAGATGCCTCAGACCTCGGTTGGGGGGCACACATGCTGGACAAGTGCATTCAAGGCCTATGGACTCAAGACCAGCTGCACCTGCACATAAATCTAAAGGAAATGATGGCAGTAAAATTGGCAATCCAGGCATTCAGACCTTTTCTCCAAGAAGGTCAGTTGATGATAAGGACAGACAACACCACAGTTATGTGGTACATCAACAAACAGGGAGGCACACACTCATATCCTCTATGCCGGCTGGCACTGGACCTATGGGATATGGCTCTGAGCTACAACATTCAGTTACAAGCAATTTATGTACCAGGGAAGGAAAACATACTAGCAGACATATTAAGCAGAACTACAACATATGCCCACGAATGGATGCTGCATCCGGGCATCTTCAAAGCCATCACAAGAGAATGGGGATTACCACAAATAGACTTGTTTGCATCCCCACTCAATCACCAGCTAAAGAAATTCTGCACAAGGACGTACCACCCACTTGCTTGGAAGGTGGACTCCCTATCTTTCAGTTGGAAAAGCCTGATAGCATACGCATTCCCACCACTTCCTTTGATGCACAAGGTGCTTCTGAAGATCAAAGAGGAACGTCCGAGGATCATTCTGATAGCTCCAGACTGGCCAAGACAACATTGGTATCCATTGCTGAGGAGCATGTCCCGGGATCAAAGATGGACACTGCCCCTGATCCCATTACTGTTAACACAGAACAACTACAACATCCTGCATCCAAACCTGAAAACTTTGCAGCTAACTGCCTGGAACATTACATGACAACAATTAACCCAAATTTATCCCAAAGGGTTAAGGACATAATCCTGGAGGCTCGTAGACCTTCAACAAGAAAGAATTATGCAGCAAAATGGAAAAGATATCTCATTTGGAGTACTGCAAAGGGACAAGATGTGACACTGGTGAACATAGCCAACATCCTGGAGTACTTGGCAGAGCTCTTCCATACAGGCCTGTCCTATTCTTCCATCAAGATACATGCCTCAGCTATTTCTGCAGAATACAGCTTGGATCCTCCTGTCTTCTCGCATCCTCTGCTCAGACAGTTTCTGAGAGGAATTAAAAATGTGAAACCTCCCAGAAAACCTCCATTGCCAGCATGGGACTTGAACTTTGTGCTAGAAAATTGACACTTCCCCTTTCAAACCAGCAGCAACAGCAGAATTACAATACTTATCCTGGAAGACTGCATTCCTGCTGGCAATAACTTCAGCAAGAAGGGTCTCTGAACTACAGGCATTGATGGCAGTGCAACCCTTCCTGATCTTCCATCAAGATAGAGTGTCC
Source organism: Protopterus annectens (assembly GCF_019279795.1). Taxonomy (NCBI): domain Eukaryota; kingdom Metazoa; phylum Chordata; order Ceratodontiformes; family Protopteridae; genus Protopterus; species Protopterus annectens. The sequence continues at coordinate 1,928,237,140 of NC_056725.1, read as the reverse complement.
ATGAGAACAAATCCTACATTTATGCCTAAGGTGGTATCCAGAGTCTCTTTAAATCAGGCTATCCACCTTCCTACATTCTTCCCCAACCCACTGAACAGGGGAGAAAGGCTACTACATACCTTGGATGTACATAGACAGTTACGCTACTACCTGGACAGGACAAAAACCAATAGAAAAACTGACCAGCTTCTGGTAGCATATACAACAGGAAAGGAAGGAAAACCAATTTCAAAACAGACAATCTCCAAATGGATAGGAAATTGCATTAGATTTTGTTACTCCTACCATGGAAAGAAAACTCCAGAGAACATCAGGCCTCACTCCACAAGGGCTACAGCCACTACCACAGCTTTCTTACGAGGAGTGGCTACCAAGGACATTATAGAGGCTGCTACTTGGGCCTCCGTGCATACATTTGCCAAGCATTATAATTTACCTTTATACTCTAGATCCCGAGCTGGTTTTGCCACTGCTGTTTTGCAAGGGATCCTAACTACACCATAATCTCTACTCATTTCCTCCTCCCCTAGCTTAGCTATGGTATTCTACCCATTTGTAAAGACTGCAGATGCATCCTTGAAGGACATAGTACAGTTTTGTACCTACCATAAATGTAGATGTCCGATAGGAATGCATCTGCAGTCAGGATTACCCTCCCTCCTTCCCTCTGAGGTACTCCTAGGGTATTTGCCAACCTTCAGCTAGCTTGGGGGGATCTATTATGGTGTATTTGTTTGTATATATGTACATACATGCTTATTTTGTGTGTTGCTCTCTACTATTTGGATACTTTGGCATTTATCCAAATTTAGCCATCCAAGAGGGCACCTGGCATCTGGGGCAAGAAACACTGAGGAAAATGGCGTCGGCTGATGCCTTTATACCCGAAGAACTGCCGCAATGACGTCGGGTGAAGTGCGACACCAGCCAAAGCCAGACCCAGACTTTGGAATCCGGCCGACCGAAGGGCTGCCTGACGACAGGACAACCCATTTGTAAAGACTGCAGATGCATTCCTATCGGACATCTACATTTATGGTAGGTACAAAACTGTACTTTTTGATTCTCTAAAGGCCTCCTGCAGAGCAGCAGTTACATTCTCTGTCATTAGAAGACATGCTTGGTTAAAAGAACATACGTTACCAGGTCATGTTAAAGCAAAATTATTGGATGCACCTTTACAGCAGGATGTGTTATTTGGAGTTAAGGCAGAAGAGGTATTAAAGAAAATGGAGGATAAGGCAAAATCTATGCAAACGGTGAAGGATTTCTTACAGGTTCAGCCTCCTAGACTTAGCAGAAACTGGCCAACTAAGAATTGGTCCTTTCCAATTACAGACGGACCTCAAAGGGGAAGATACAGACGTCCAAGAGGTAGAGGTCAAACACAAGGTCCTTATAGGCCTCGACAATGGGTTGCATCAGGCCAGAAAGAAGGGGAAGACAGGCCCCAACCATATAAAAAGCAGCTCCAATGACTTCCCACTACAGCTGCCAAACAAATCCCTCTTGGCAGCCCCCTTGGGAGGAAAACTAGCACTCTTCCACCACAATTGGCAAATGATCACCAAAGACAAATGGGTTGTCAACATTGTATTTCAAGGTTACAGTTTCAACTTTCACACTCTGCCTAGGTTAAAAGGAATGCCAAATCTGCCACCAAATCAATGGGCAGAGGCTCAAAAACAAATTACAGCACTCATGGATATGAGAGCTATTCAAAAGGTACCATCACAGGAGCAAGGACAAGGATTCTACTCAAGACTTTTTCTGGTACCCAGAAAGGACAAAGCCTGGAGGCCCATTCTGGATCTTTCATCTCTAAACACTTACCTGGATGTTCCGAAATTCAAAATGTTGATATTACAGCAGCTTCTTCCCATGCTGGGCAAGAAAGCTTGGCTCGTGACTTTGGACCTCAAAGAGGCATACCTATCAGACAAAGAATTGAACAGAATATGCAACCCTACAAAAGGGCACAGCGAAATTACAAAAAATGACAAAAGGCAACAACAGGAATCAGAACCCAGGACCAACAATGAAAAACCAAGAGAATTTATTCACTGACACGTCCACCGACTAAGCGCTTTCACCTAAAAAGGCATCCTCAGATAGATACCTATCAGACAAAACTGCAGAAGATGCCTCAGATTCATAGCTGGTTCAATGCACTACCAATTCTCTGCACTGCCCTTTGGCTTATCTACTGCGCCCAGGGTCTTCACAAAGTGCCCGGCACCAGTAATTGCATTTTGCAGACAGAAAGGAATTAAAATGTATCCGTACCTGGACGACTGCCTGATTCAAGCAGAGAGCAAGGTGATTCTTCTAAAGCATCTGGCGTTTGTAAAAAAGTTACTAAGTTGCCTGGGGTACACAGTAAACGAAAAGAAATCAAAACTAGTGCCCTCACAAGAGATTACATTCCTGGGTGGCAGCTTGAATACAATGGCCCAGATGGCTTATCTCACGCCAGACAAGCAAAGACAACTGACTCAATACTTTCAATTGATGGCAACAAAGACCCAACTCCCTGCAAGAAAAATTCTGCAGGCCTTGGGTTACATGGCATCCTGCATACTACTAATTCCATATGCCAAACTGCATATGAGGAAACTACAATGGTACCTAAAGAATGTATGGTCTCAACACTGTCAAAGTTTGGAAACAGTTATACCACTAATCTCATGCCTTCAACAGGAGTTTCAATGGTGGGCTCAAGCTTGTCACCTCAACAAGGGACAGCCTTTTACACAACCCACAGCCAGGCAAACACTGACAACAGATGCATCAGATTACGCCTGGGGGGCACACATGGCAGGCAAATGTATTCAGGGTACGTGGCCTGCAGAACAAAGGCATCTTCACATCAATCAAAAAGAGATGCTAGCTGTACAAAATGCCCTTATAGCTTTCAAGGACCTGCTGCATCTAGGACAACTATTACTAAAAACAGACAGCACCACAGTTATGTGGTACATAAGCAAGGGGGCACTCGCTCCTAACCCCTCTGCAGACAAGCCATGACCTTGTGGAACACAGCTATAAACCTTCAAGTTCATCTGCAAGCACAATTCCTGCCAGGAGAGAAAAACACACTGGCAGACGACTTAAGCAGAAACATAATGGATCCCCACGAATGGGAATTATATCCACAAATATTCAGAATGATAACACAGAAATGGTGGAGCCCGGACATAGATCTGTTTGCATCCCCAATAAATGCCAGCTACAAAAATTCTGCACAAGGAGTTACCATCCAGAAGCATGGAAAGTGGATGCCCTCTCATTCAGCTGGGAGAACCTACAAGTATACGCTTTCCCATCACTACCTCTCCTACCAAAGGTACTCATAAAAGCCAGGCAAGAAGAGCCAAAGGTGATCCTGATTGCACCAGACTGGCCACACCAGCACTGGTACCCAATCTTAAGGAGCTTAGCACAAGAACCACCCTGGATTTTGCCTCAAATCCCACATCTGCTGACTCAGCACATCAATCAACTACTACACAGCCAGCTAAAGACCTTAAACCTAGCTGCATGGGAAATTCCTTAGTCAAGCAAGCAATGCCTCTCTCCAAAGCTGTTATGGATGTCATTCTGGAGGCCAGAAGGCCAAGTACCAGGAAAGCCTGTTCGGATAAATGGAATAGATTCTGTGCCTGGAACCAAGCTCGCAGCCTTGACCCTCTTGTCCCAAACATTCCTCAGATACTACAATACTTAACTGAGATGCTGGACAAAGGCCTGTCTTTCTCATCCATCAAGATCCACTCCTCTGCCATCTCTGCTCATTACAACACGGATCCACCAATTTTCTCTAATCCTCTGTTAAAACAGTACCTCAGAGGGGCTAAAAACATAAGACCGCCCATAGAGCACCTACTCCAACTTGGGACCTCAACTGTGTTTTGGAAAAACTAACTTTACCTCCTTTTGAGCCAGCTAGCACAGCAGAATTAAAATATATCTCTTGGAAAACTGCTCTGCTCCTGGCAATAACATCAGCACAAAGAGTTTCAGAATTACAGGCACTAATGGCAGTGGAACCTTTCCTAATTTTCCACCAGGACAGGGTGTCTTTAAGAACTAACACTACGTTTATGCCAAAGGTGGTATCCAGTGTGGCTCTAAACCAAACTATTCACCTGCCAACTTTTTATCCTAAACCACAGAATAAAGGGGAATAGACTACTGCACTCTTTGGACATTCACAGGCAGTTACACTTCTACTTGGACAAAACCAAAGCTTTCAGAAAATCTGAGCAATTATTGGTAGCATATGCTGCAGGAGCACAGGGAAAAGCCATTTCGAAACAGACTATTTCAAAATGGATAGGACATTGCATACGTTTCTGCTACGCATACCATGGAAAACCTGTACCTAGCAGCATTAGATCTCACTCCACCAGGGCAACAGCCACTTCAACTGCCTACCTCAGGGGAGTACCTACCAAGGATATTTTGGAAGCAGCAACTTGGAGTTCTGTACATACCTTCACCAAGCATTACCATCTGCCTCTATACTCTAAATCCAGAGCTGGCTTCACCACTGCAGTACTGCAGGGCCTTATAGCCACCCCTAATGCCTTATAGAACCAGCCACCCTACCTAAGCTTTGGGATTCTACCCAAGTGTAATGACTGCAGCAGTGTAACACGATGAACATAGTACAGTTTTGTACCTACCATAAATGTAGATGTTCGAGTGTATACACTGCTGCAGTCCAGGTTACCCTCCCTCCTTCCCCTCTTACTGGCTGGTACGTACCTATGTCTTCTACCCTTGCTACCTATGGGGAGTATTTGCTGGTAGCTGTAAGTTGTTTTTTGCTTTTTTTATGTATGTTTCATTAGCAATTGGAATTGTCTACCTATTTGGAGGCACCTGACATCTGGGGCAAGAAAAACTGAAGAAAATGGCGTCGGCTGCATCTTATATACCCCTGTCACACTGACGTCAGGGAGGAGGCAACAGCAACCGACGCCGGACCAAGACTTTGGAACTCAGGTGGACTGGGGAACCGCCTGACGGCCGGATAACCCAAGTGTAATGACTGCAGCAGTGTATACACTCGAACATCTTCATTTATGGTAGGTACAAAACTGTACTTTTCACCTACATAAAACCAAGCCCATTAGGAAATCAGACCAGTTCTTTGTCTCCTTCCACCCCAGGGCTCTGGGGAAAGTGGTGACCAAACAGACCATATCGGCCTGGATCTCCAGGGCCATTTCCTTCTGTTACTTTCATCATGGGAAGACCTTGCAGAGCAATGGCCTCTTCTGAAGCCTTCTTTAAAGAGCTAGATACCAACACCATACTTGAGCCAGCCACTTGGTCCTCTGTGCACACCTTCACCAAGCACTACAATTTAGACCATATCTCCAGAGCCAGGGCGCGGTTTTCCAGGACTATCCTACACGGATTCCTACAAACCTCTTCTAGGCCACCCCCCAATTCTCAGTGAGCTTTGGTACTCACCCACATGTAGAATACTTCAACATTGGAACAGAAGGACAAAGGAAAGTTATGTAAAATCTTACCATAGCCATAGATGTCCTTCTGTTCCATGTTGCAGTATTCCTTCCCTCCCACCTTCTCCGCCTATCAGGTTGCACTTGCTGTCCTGGATGATACTGAACAGGCTTTGCCCTTATAGGACTGGCTCTGACTGGGGCTTTTTAGGGTCTGAGGGCTGGTGCATGTAGACTTCACATTTATGGCCCAGGTTCCTGCTGCCACGTCAGACGTCCAACTCACCTAGAGGGACTGAAAATCTTTTGAATACTGGCTGGACGAACTGGAAGGAAGAAGGGTAAACCCACATGTAGAATACTGCAACATGGAAGAGAAAGGACATCTATGGTTATGGTAAGAAATTACACAACTTTCCTTTGATAGTAAATACTATTTTACACAAAGTATGTTCTAACTTAGACAATATCCCAGGATACCTTTTAAATAGCATGAAACATGACCTATCAGGGCCTCTGGAATTACTATTTAATTGTAGCCTCCAAACAGGCTTCATAGCTCATGAATTGAGAACAGCAACTGTCATCCCTCTGTGCAAAGGAGGGCCATCTACAGACCCTAGAAACTACAGACCCATAAGTCTCACTAGTCTTATATCTAAAGGCATGGAAAGAATTATCATGGAAATGATCAACAGAGATGTAGTAAAACTGCATAAATTGGACCCAACCCAGTTTGGTTTTGTCAAGGGAGGATCATGCCTACTCAACCTGGTGGACTTCTTTGAGAAGGTAACCAAAGCAATGGATGAAGGAAAAATGGTTCACACTGCCTACTGAAGGAAAAATGGTTCACACTGCCTACCTTTACATGACCAAAGCATTTGACACAGTACCCCACTCGGGCATTGTTGACAAACTCAAGAGGTTAGGTACAAACTTGTATGTCACCTGTGGATAGCCAACTGGCCCATAGATAGGACCCAGGAAGTTAGAATTTGGGAGTCCACCTCTACAAAGAGGCCAGTCACAAGTGAAGTCCCTCAGGGATTAGTCCTTGGACCATTCCTTTTTGGCATTTACTTCTCTGAAGTGAAGGCCAATGTCCGTGGTCTCTGGCTGACTAAATTTGCAGATGATTGCAAATTAGGAGCTGCCATTGAATCCCCCACTGACACAAATGTTCTCTAAGAGGGGCTGACACAGACAAACAATTGATGTCAGAGCCATGAACTAAACTTAAATGCCAATAATGCATAACAGTAACCTTTAGGAAGGTATCCACCCCTGGTAACTATCATATTGACAACGCATCCCTTAGAGTTGACCCAGTAGTCAGGAACTTAGGGACACACACAGTAATCTAGCCTTTGACCATGACATGTCTACAGTAGTGAGGAAATCATTGTATGTTGCTCAACTTCTAAGCAAATGTATGGCATCTAAGTCTCAAGGAGGTCAATGTCCCACTGTATTTGGCATTCATCAGACCTGTCATTGAGTACAATGCCCCCTTTGGTATGTACCTAATCAGGCATATCCAACAATTGAAAAGTCCACAGAGGTTCCTCACTAAAAGAATGCAGGGTGCAAGTAAAATGTCCTATGCAGGCCGCCTCAAAGCCCTATCCCCTGTATTCTGTCTCCTACAGGCTTTTGAGGGGAGATGTATGCCTAGCATACAGGGCATTGTCAGACCCCACTCTGATGGACCTCCTGCATATCCACAAAACAAGCAGCACCAGAATTACCCATTTTAAACACTTAAACCTTGCCTGTGATGTAAATAGGACCTGCTGGAGAGACAGGTATGTGTCATAGAGACTACCCCGTCTATGGTGCAGGCTCCCCAACAATGTGAAGCAGAGTTCCTCCCTAACCCAATTCAAGTGCAACTTGGACAGTTGGATGGGGAGAAGGAAATTCATCCCTGATTTGGCACCTGTGTCTCTGATGGACACAGGCAGCCTGTAAATATTTAATTTCACAGGGGCCCCTAGTTGTAAATGTTTCATCTCCCAAACCCCCTGCTTACACTTATCAAGGGTATCAAAACTTGTCAGAGATTTGGGATGCATGGCTAGGCTTACAAAGGCCCTTGTGATCGTTAGCCTAGTAAACACCTATGAACTTGAATAGAACCTACAAAGATGCACTGGATAAGCAGATGAAATGTACAGGCAATCAACTGCAGCTCAAAAAAGTTAAAAATAGACATGCTCATCTAGTACACTTCTAGTCACTCATCTAGTACACTTGTAGTCACGTGTGCATAGCCTTTGCATACAGTTCAATAATAAATAAAATAAATAAATATGTAAATAAAAGAAAATTACTTTCGTTCTATTCAGTGGCTACAAATCTTGACCGCGTTCGTCAACAGTTACCAGTTTGCAAAAACACAAAGAGATAAATTTTGTTATAAGTGTTAATCTGGATTTGAACCTTGGATCATCTCTGTTCTGTCTCTAATGTCACCGCACTTGCACCTTGTGCCATGGAGCTGAGTTATGCTATACATTTTGAAACAGTGAAATACTAGGGTATGTAGAATAAGAAGAGGATTCTAGAGATGCTTTGGTTGCCTTTCCCTGTAGAGGGCACCATGCCACTTCTGGAATATTGTGTATAGTTGTAGAAGCCATATTAACAATGGGAAATAAGGCTGGTAGAAAGTGTGAAGTGAGTTTTTACCAATTTAATACAGGGTGTAGAGAGGCTGAGTTATGAGCAAACACTTAGAAAGTCAGACATCTGCTAATTAGACAAGGATAAGGGGGAAGAGTGGCATCAAAGACAAAGGATGGTTAGGGGGGGAATGTTGTATGGGTTTCAGACACATGGAGAAATACTTCAGAAAGTCCCCATGTACAGATACCATTTCACTGAATGGATGGTAGGACCCAGATAGTGCCTGAGGATGTGATGTACTGTAAGTCGTCAAAGGGGCTCAGAGTTGTGTGAGAACAAGGAAAGGATGGGATATGGTTGGAAGCACAACTGTTCTTAAACTAGCTTCAAGAACAGTTGTGCTTCCAACCATATCCCATCCTTTCCTTGTTGGAAGCACAACTGTTCTTAAACTAGCTTCAACAGGTGGATTTAGAAGGTCACCTGTCATCATCCATTGGCTATACTCATATGAAACAGAAAGAGGTAATCTGTAAAGAAAAACTAATTAAAAGTAGATCTGAGGTATAACAAGAGGGAGAAAAAGGAAGCATTTAGGCACAGTGAAATGTAGAAATATGGAACAACTACATCTGCTTTGATTTAATTGAAGATGGTGACGGGGAGTTAAGGGAAGCAGTTGTAGCAGACAGTAACAGTGGATGGTAAGTTGATAAACCATTTACTGAGGAAAGGCTTATGGAAGTAGTTTTAAAACTAAAGTTGGGTAAGTCATTTGGGCTACATGAAACTCTGGCCCCAGGGTTTTGAAGAAGCTAAGAGTGGAAGGATGACCACTTTCAGATCTTGTCATATGTCATGTAAGTAGGGTGACAGCCAGATACCTCTGCATGTCACAAGACTGGTAGTTGGAGAGAGGGAACAAATCGCAGATCCGTTAACTTGTCCTCTGCACTAGAAAAAATGATGGCATGACTCCTTTCTGAAGGAAGGACTTGTTCAGTACCTAAAGTCATTAGAGTGCCAGACTCGGAGGCACAGATGCAACATGATAGGGCACATGAGTTCTTTGATTCAGTCAGTGAAGTAGCATATGTCCTAGATGAGGCTTTTATGCACTTTAGGAAGCTTGGGATGCTGTGGCCACCACTTATTTATTATTGGTGAACTTTGGCAGCCGTCACATAGGCAGCAAGATGACAGCATATGAAAAATATGTCTGCTCAGTAGAGCAAAGTGACTAATAGTTATCATGTCTACCACAAGGAGAGGGGAGTTGAGTGGTGTCTGACATCGGCTACTGCTAAATACATTAATCTTCAATGGCCTTCTGATATTGCAGAACAACTGCAGGAAAAGTAAGCTTCCTTACAGATGGCATGCATGTCTGTATCAAAGGGCATGGGCATAAACACAGGATACCGTGAAAGGGATGGAGCAGGACTTGGGAAAAGTACAGGAATGTCCTACTGCATCACATCTTCAGTTTAAAGTAGTTATGAAAAATGCCCAGAGAGGGCATACATTCTAGCAATCAATTAATTTGAGAGGTAATGTGTACAGAGCCCTTAGGTTTTTCTTTCTTATTATTTACATGTGGAAAATTATTGCAGAAATGCAACAAGAAAATCAGCTGGAGTAATGCGGTACATTAAGGTAGTGTTCTTCCGGTAGAAACATGGATTTTAGTATTTTTCTGTACTGCTGCTGGTAGTGGTCCATCATGGGCATGTCCTGCAGTGTGAAGCCCCATCTCTGCAGGGTAGTAGATAGCTGGAGCATGGCAGAAAGTCAAGGGTAGATGCCTTCTGAGGAGAAGTTTATGGAACTTAACATATCCACCTGTAAAGAAAGAGGTAGAGCGGAGCCATAATAGAGCAGTTCAAGTGTCTTAAAGGAATTGAACCAGTAAAATACAAAAGAGCACCGCTGTTCAGAAAATATAGTTGAAAACAGACAAGAGTGACTTGAGCAGATGTCAAAATGTTTTTTTGTAAAAGGATTGTGGATTTATGGAACAGCCTCCTATAAAGGGCAGAAATGTAAGTGATAAGAAACTGACAGAGTTATCTTTGAGAGAAGTCAGATTACAATAGCAACATCTGTATGAGGTCATTAAAGGATTAAGTTGCATTCCTTTCACATTATGTCCTTCATTTCTGTGAGTAGCACAGATGGACAAACGTGCATTATCTTACAGCAGCAGGAGGTACATATCAGCCTTATTTGTCATATTACAAGACTATCAGGAAGTACACTCTGTATATTGCAGCTTTCTTTAACGAAAATCATCCCCCTACTCCATTTCCTTCTGTCTTTCAACTCCTGATAATCTGTATGCTTCTGTTTAATACCTCTCAGCTGATATGTTTAATTTATCCACTGCACTTTCATTACAATACTTCACATTCCCAGAACCTCCTCTTCCTGTCACTCATCTAAAAAAATTTAATATTTTTATGGTTTGACATTAATTATAATACACAAATTACACTAATGGTTTACTTTTTTCTTTGAACATTTTAGTTGAAAAGACAAATGTGTGATATTTACTTTCTTTTCTTATTTGTTGGTGCTATTGTTTTCACTTTGCTATCCATCATCTCTTAATGTAATGCACTACCTTTCTGGCAGTCTTTCCATTTCTACCAGCTGTTTTCTTCTGCTTCTGTAATTAATACACATGTACTTTTCACAGTATCATTGTTAGCATTGTATATTCTTCCTACTTTCATTTATATCCATCCATTGGTCTAGATTTCTGAAAAACTTTTGCTTGAGGCATTGTCCAAGCCTTATTTATGATCATTTTCTGGATGTCTACAATTCCAAAAGAAGGCTTGCTGTCTACCCTGCATTGAATATGCAAATGAAGAAACACTCAAGTCTTCTTTATGACAGACCCATTTCTTTCTCCCAATCAGAGTAGGAACTGTCGCGAACCCTGAGGCAAGCATAAATTGGTGGAGCATACCTGCAACGTCAAGTGTGCTCTGTAGCATGGCCGGCCTTAGGCATAGGCCAACTAGGCGGTCGCCTAGGGCACCGGTCTAGCAGGGTGCTTTTCCAGTATTTATTTGGGGTATGTAGACCAGGATTGGGGGCACCAGGTAATGTGTTGGGGGGAGCCGTGGAGCCCTTTTGCCTAGGGCACCAGTTGACCTAGGGCCAGTCCTGTAGGAAGCTGTCCCTTCAGATAGTCTTGCTAATGCCTAGTGTGTTAAAAAGTGTGATGTATCACAAAGACACCATTCTGTTATAACTTAAAAAGTAGTGTGCTTTGGGAGTAATGCTATAAGTAGTGGGTGCCACCACAGGGGCCAGTGCATAGTGACAGCAAGCACTGTCCCCTAGTATTAAAAGAAGATGAGCTTTTTGTGGGTATACCCTCCCTGCTTAAGAATGTTCTCCCAGCCATTCACTGCCTCTGTATTTTGGGTAGTTTCTCTCCCTTCTTCTTCCTCTTTACTCTACACCAGTATAGATGTAAAGGGAGAGAATCAAATGTCTATTTTAGTGATCCTTGCTCATCCCCCTTATGTGTGTATGTTTAGGAGTGTAGGAGCAAGCAGGTGGTCATACACTTCTCAACCTGTAAGTGCAAGAAGTCTGGACAAAGCCCCAAAATAAGAACAATCTTTAACTATTGCTCTAATAAACTTAGCAAGCTGATAGAATAATAGGGTTTCAATTAGCATGTATTTTCTGAAGGATATAAAGTATAAAACTGAAATGTATGTTGTTATTTAGTGACTTCAGTCCTCAGTGATATGCTAGAAAGCCACAAATTCTATGAGGAACAGATCAAAAATGTGAAACAAAAATGTGGACATTCTGAGAAAATCTAGACAATTGAGAGTTATGCAGGTGGTATAAGATTGCAATATTCTTGGTAAACTGCCGAGTCCTTTTTAGCATGTACCCTAAGTAGCCCATGTGTATCCATTCATTGTGTACATATAACCTCTCCAGTGTGGTATAAATTCCTGCTTTCTGTACTGCACTACATTCCATTGTCACCAAGTGTCATACCTCCTGTGTGCCCTTACAGCCCTATGCTCACACATTGTACCTTATGGCCCCTGCTATACCAAGATGTTTCTGATGTAGTCTTCAGATCCATAATGCTAATCTGCCTGTGTTGTACATATGTAATCCGATTCATTTGTGTAACATGTTACAGAAATTGCATTAGGCAGTATGTGTGTAGCAGTAAATATTGGGGGTCCAAACAGCTTTAGGAATGGGAACTGCACTAAGTCTGTCTCAGAACACTGAGAGACTGAGACTTATAGTTTTTGATTAAGTACATATAGGCCAAAGGCAATTTGCAAAGCAGACCCCAGATTAGTTGAATAAACCAGTGGTCCTATCCATGTGTATAATAAATATTTAAATTGCTCCATTGAATTATTGTCCAATTCTTAAAGGCAATTTAGTCCACAGTTTTAGCATTGATTGAATAACGAACCTAGTTCTTAGCATAGTTTTCATAGTTCATAGGTAAATACTAAACAGTCAGTCTGCAGACTATTAAACTGCTAGTCAATATCTAGATTGTGATCAAAGGTGAGAATCAAGCCTAGTACCTTGTATCTGTGAGGTAAACACCTTAAGCATTATGCTGATCCCCAACCCAACCCATGGTTTTACATTTGTGAATCACTTACATCCTTATTTGAGGGTAGAGTTTGCACAACAGGTTATGGCCGTGCTTCTCTCTCAGTAGATACCTTTAGCTGGACTGCCCGATTCTCATGGAACGTGGCCTGTTGATTAGTGCAGGCTAACCATTTCACAGCTTGTTCTACTTGCTCATCACACTGGCTGCAGGTATATTTTTCTACTGTGCTGTTTTAATTGTTTTCTTACTAGTTCTTTGTTTACCTGTGTCCCAGATCGACCCATTCATGATTTCTAAGATGTAGAAATTTCTGCAGTAAGGTGTGCTAGGTGGGAATGAAAAACAGTGTAGTGCGTTTGTTTGAAGTATGTTTAATTTTCCTTGTGAAATTTGTTTTTGAGTAGCATTTTAAAAATAAATTCTAGCCTTGCTTGGTATGGGTGTGGTATGGAAAATGGTCACAGTGCGAAGGAACAGCTTCTAGAAAGAAAACGAAGGATGTCTACAAACCAAGTTAAATTACTGGGAGGCCTGTCTCTAGTATGGTTTCGTCTTGTTTTCATCAGCAAAGAAAACATGCATGTATGTCATATCTTCTTTTCCCACATGAAAAAAATAAACTGACACATTAACCCTGGGAGCATCTTAAAACTGCTGCTAGTTTATTGCAATGCTATAATAATTTTTATCAAGTTAAATATACAGTGCCAGTAATTTGTTTTACCTCCTCAAAGAAAGCAAATAAAAAAGCCTGAACTTTCAAGAGGCTCAGAATGTGGTGTTGCTAGGAAGCTGGAGCTGAGTCAGAATTTGGAAGTGGGACATAAAGAAAAATGTGTGGTGTGTGTGTGTGTGGGGGGGGTGGGGGTGGGGTAGAAGATGAAAAAATTATGACTGCCTTATGACTGTATCTTGATTTTTGTTCAGTACTCATACCACTGTATAAGTGATTACTCATTGTTTGTACCATAGAAGTGATGTGTTAAAGCACCATTAGGACGTGATTATGTTTTTCAGACAAGGTTTCTTATTTCTCTTCTTCCAGATGTTCTTCGAGTTTCACTGTTGCAGTCATCACATGTGGGTTATCCCTGCTGTGGTAATCCCTGGCTGGCCCGAATACCAGAGTCAATGTTTTTCTGCGTTGGCTGCTGTTGCTTGCTGGCTGACATCGGGTCGTCAGTGCTATAAAGGAAAGCAGCTGACGCCATTACCCCAGTCTTTCTTGCCGTGGAGCCTGTAGCAGAAGCAGTTCACAAGTCTGCCAGTCGGTCGCTACCAGAGTTTCAAATTACAGCTGAAAACATCTATAGCTAAGTACCCCGTTGGGGATCCTTTTTTCTTGCACTAACAGATGTCCGAAAAAGTTAAGAATTGTCTCGCCTGTGGAAAGCAAGTCCCACACCGAGACTTCCATTCGTACTGAGTCACTTGTTTAGGCCTAGATCATGACGTCCCTTATTGTGGGTTCTGTGCCTTCTTTAATGCGAGAACCATTCATTGTAGACCTCTTTTTTGTAGCCAGGTATTTTCATCTTCCGTCTTCACATTCCGAAATGGTGTTCGTCAGCCAACGATCTGTAGACATTCTGAAAAACATAAGGCTAAAGATAGAAACAGACCACACAAGGCTAAACCTTCCGACAACTCTACCACTAAGTAGGTCATCAGTTCTCCGGAATTCATTGAGGTGCTTTCGTAGCCCCTGATGCTCAATTCGATACCTTCACAAGCCTCTACTGAGACCCTTTCAGATTCAGGTATGCCGCAGAAATCTTCCTCTTACGAACCTTTGGTTGTATCTGCCTTGGTTGGGTCTGGAGCAGCGATGCTGGCACTGGCTTCCGAGAGGGGTTTTCGCACTACCGAATCTAGACAGAAACCAACGTCTTCTCCGACTACCATTTCTCTCAAACCGATGGATACTCTTAGGCCTAGAGGCAAGGCTACTTCTAGGAAAACTATGTCTAGACACCATTTTACCCCTGTTCCACCACCCCAAGCTCAAATGCTTAAAATAGAGGAGGATCTTATCACGCTTATCAGGGCTAGTCTGGCCGCACCTTCTAAAAGGAAAAAGAACCCTTCCCCTGAAATACTGACAGAACAGGATTCTGAGAAGTCTGATTTTTCAAAGTTTGAAGAGGAACAACAACCTCTTACTGCTTATGAGGATTCAGATGCAGAGGAATACATTCCTTCTGCCTCTCCACCAGAAGATCTTTCCTTTGGGGAAACCCTTCACACCCTCAGGGAACATTTCCACTGGGAATCCCAGGACTTCCCTCAGTCTAAGAAGACTACGAGAGTTTCTAGACCTGCCCCAGCACAGACCCTTGGCCATCCCCCCTATCTTGGAGGTGGTTGATGATGTTTTCCAGTTTACCTGTACAGAAATCCTGCTGCAGACCCAGAGGTCATTACACAGGAACCAAAAGGTGATGAGGCTAATTCTGCAAAAAATCCTATTCCTTCTGACAAGGACTCCAGAGCTCTGGACAGTGGGGTAAAAAAGTATACACCTCTGCAACCTTAGCTATCAGAGCACTCAACTGTCAGTTCCACATGTTAAAATATCAACAACGCACTTTGGAACTATTAAAGAAAAAGATTTCAACCTTTCCTGGCTGTGCCAATTTGAAAGAATTAGCAGATTTACTGCACTGTACTTGTCAAGTGGCGAAACACTCATTACACTGTGGATATGATGCCCTAGAAGCATCAAGCAGGGCAGCAGTGTCAGGATCTGCCCTTAGCAGACATGCATGGGTGAAGGAACAACCTCTCCCTGATCATGTCAAATCTAAATTATTTGATGCACCCTTGGATAAGGACCGCTTGTTTGGAGTAAAGGCAGAAGAGGTGCTTAAAAAGATGGAAGACAAAGCAAAATCTATGCAAACAGTAAAAGATTTCCTTCAGGTACAACCTCCTAGGTTCAGCAGGAATTTTCCCTCAAAGCACTGGTCCTTTCCTGCACCTAGCAAACAGGGGCAAGGTAAGCCCAGCAGGGACAGACCACCCAGACTCCTATCCCAGAGACAGCAGTGAACCAAATAGTGGACCACTTCCACTCCAAAGGCAGGAAGTTCTAAGCCATTCCTCTATGGAAAAAACTCTCAATGACTCCCTGTCCCCCCTCTGCCCTCCTTTCACTCACAAAACACTAGGAGGAAGGCTCTCCCTCTGCAAAGAGAATTGGCTTTCTGTAACAAATGACCAATGGGTCTTAAAGATCATTTCTCAGGCATACAAATTCTCCAACGAACTTCCAATTCCAAGAGGTACCCAGACTTGCCCCCAAGTCAGTGGGCAGAGGCATTGAAACAAGTCCAAACTCTCATATCCCAAGGGACAGTAGAACCTTGTCCCCTCAAATCAAACAGGCAAAGGCTTTTATTCCAGACTATTCCTTGGTCCCAGAAAAGAGGGCACTTGCTGTCCCATCCTGGATCTATCCAATCGACATCAGGTCGTCAATGGTATAACGGAAGGCATCCGTCGCCATTACATCAGTCTTTCTTGCCATGGAGCCCGAAGTAGAAGCAGTTCACATGAGTGCCAGTCGGCCGCTACCTGAGTTTTGTTTCCGAATTGAAGTGAAGTCTTCGAAAGTTAAGTACCCCATTGGGGATCCTTTTTTCTTGCACTAACCGATGTCAGAAAAAGTTAATAATTGTCTCGCCTGTGGAAAGCAAATACCACACCGGAACTACCACTGTTACTGCATCACTTGTCTAGGCCCAGACCACAACATCCCCCATTGTCGCTTCTGTGCTTTGTTTAACGCCAGAACTATTCATCATCGGGCCTTTATTGTAGTCAGATATTTCCGTTTACAGTCCTTAAATTCCAATATAGCTTCAGTAAACCACCTGACAGCAGATTTTCCAAAAAAACATAAAGATAAAGACAGAGACAGACTGCATAGGACTAAAACCTTTCGATGGCGCTTCCGTTAAGTTGGTCATCAGTCCTCTGGAGCTCAGTGAGGCGCTTTTGCAGCCCCTGATGCCCGCTTCAGTTAATTTGCAGGCTGCTACCGAGACCCATTCAGAGTCCGGTATGCCACAGAACTCTTCTTTATCAAAGGATCCTGTGGTCGTCTGTACCTTGGATGGCTCCGGAGCCGCTGTGCAGGCACCGGCTTCTGAAGAAGTCCTTCACAACACCGAATCCCGACACAGACCGACACCTTCTTTCATGGCTACCGTTCTTTCGAAAACAACCAAGTTCCTTAGGCCCAGGGGTCGAACTACACTCAAGAAACAGTCTATCGATTCTCATGTGCATGCTCCCTTGCCTCAGTCTCAAATGCTTGAAATGGCAGAAGACCTTATCATGTTGATTCGGGGAAGCCAAGCCACCCCCTCAAAAAAGAAAAGCAATCTGTCTCCAGTAGTTTTATCTGAACAAGAGTCAAGAGTCAGATGAATCCGATGCATCTGACTATGAAGACATGCAGCCCCTCTCTACATATGAGGATTCTGATGCAGAGGAATCCATACCTTCAGCCTCTCCCCCAGAGGATTTTTCCTTTGGGGAAACCCTGCATACCTTAAGGGAGAATTTCCATTGGGAGAGTTAAGACTACCCACAGTCTAAAAAGAGACTCAGAGAGTTCCTGGACCTTCCACAACACAGGCCCTTAGCCATCCCCCCAGTCCTAGATGTGGTGGATGATGTCTTCCTTGAATCCAGCTTGACTCCAGGCACCCTCCCTCCTGCTCCCAGAAAACCAGACAGGTACTACAGAGTCCCTGACTCACAAATATATTAAAAAATTCCAACAGCTGACCCTGAGGTCATTACTCAAGGGCCTAAAGGGATTAAAGCAACCTCAGCTAAGAATCCCACCCCTCAGACAGGGATTCCCGAGCACTGGACAGATGGGGTAAAAAAGTATACAATTCAGCTACTCTTGCTATCAGGGCACTAAATTGTCAGTTCCATATGCTTAAGTATCAGCAGCATACCTTGGAATTCCTTAAAAAAAAATCCTCCTTTCCTGCATGGGCAGAATGTAAAGATTTACAGGACTTAATGCATTCTGCTGGTCAAGTTACTAAACACGCTTTGCACTGTGGTTTTGATGCCCTAGAAGCTTCTTGCAGGGCAGCAGTCACCGGATCTGTCATTAAAAGACATGCATGGCTTAAGGAACAACCCTGCCTGACCATGTCAAATCAAAATTGTTGGATGCATCTTTGCACAAAGATAACTTATTTGGCACTAAAGCTGAAGAGGTCTTTAAAAAGATGGAAGAAAAAGCAAAATCTATGCAGACTGTTAAAAATGTTTTACAGGTCCAGCCCCATAGGTTCAGCAGGCATTTTCCCTGCAAGCACTGGTCCTTTCCTGCCCTGAGTAGACAGGGCCAGCATAGGCCATGTGGAAACAGACCCCCCCCAGACAGCAGCCCCAGGGGTTGCAGAGATCTAAGCAGTGGACTACCTCCACTTAAATACCAGGGAGTTATAAGCCACCCCCTTATGTTAAGAACTCACAATGACTCATCCCTTCCCAACCTCGCCTCTGCCCACCTTCACATACCCCTAGTAGGAAAACTCTCCTTTCACTCAAGCACCTGGGCCACCAGTACCAAGGACCAATGGGTTCTAAACATTGTGTCTCAGGGGTACAAGTTCTCCTTCCACACCCTTCCAACCCCAAAAGGGTTCCCAGATCTACCACCAAGTCAGTGGGCAGAGGCTCAAAAGCAAATCCATTTCCTGCTCTCCTTGGGGGCAGTAGAGCACGTTCCTGCAGAGCAGATAGGCCAAGGCTTCTACTCCAGACTTTTTCTGGTGCCCAGAAAAGAGGGCACCTGGCTCCTCATCCTCGATCTTTCCATTCTAAACACCTTTCTGGCAATCTCAAAATTCAAAATGCTCACCCTTCAGCAGCTGTTACCCATGCTGTCCAAGGACACTTGGCTAGCCACCCTGGACTTAAAAGAGGCCTAACTCCACATTCCTATCAGGGAGTCCTGCAGAAAATATCTCCGCTTCAGGGCAGGATCTCAACACTTTCAGTTCTCTGTGCTTCTCTTTGGCTTATCTACTGCTCCCAGAGTTTTCACAAAATGCCTGGCTCCGGCCATTGCCTTTTGCAGACAAAGAAATATTCAAATTTACCCCTACTTAGACGACTGCCTTATTCAGGCAGACAGCCAGGAAAAGCTGCTCAAAGACCTGTCCTTTGTAAAGGACCTACTAACCTCCCTAGGGTACACAATCAATGAAAAGAAATCTAAACAGTTACCCACCAAAAGGATAATCATCCTGTGAGCAAGTCTGCCTTACACCAGAGAAACAAATTTTCCTATCAGCTTATTTCTCTCAACTGGCCACCAGGCCCCAGCTTTCTGCAAGGAACATCCTGCAAGCTCTGGAATTCATGGCCTCTTGCATACTCCTCATTCCATATGCCAGACTGCATATGAGGAAACTTCAATGGTACCTAAAGAGCCTTTGGTGTCAACACTCTCAAGATATGGAAACTCTTCTGCCTATTTATTCCTTGCCTGAGGAAGGAATTTCTTTGGTGGGCAACAGCCTGCTCCCACAAGAAGGGACTGCCCTTCTCCCCACACTAGGCCACCCAAACCCTCACCACAGATGCATCAGACTACACTTGGGGTGCACACCTGGACGGCAGGTGCATACAGGTCCTATGGAACCCCCAGCAACTCCCCCTGCACATCAGTCGAAAAGAGATGATGGCTGTGCGGGTTCCTATTAGAAGTCTTGGTCAAACTTAAAAGACTGAAACAGCAAAATATTGAAGCGGCTTTTCAGTAAACTCTTTCCCTGGGAAAGAATTCACTTGGATGCTTCATTACTTTGCCGTTTTCGGCACTGTAGTCCGGTCTCAGAGTTGGTATATTTAAGTAGGGGGATGTGGGGGTGCACAGCCCCCCACTTAATGTAATGTTTAAAGTGTTTTGTTTTTTATTTTTTTTTTGTTGGAACAGCGATTTTTTTCCCTTGGAAAAAAATCTCTGTTCTGACAGTTCCACATTGTAAGCTTTCGATTTAATCACCGTTTGCTTTTTTAAGCATTCGGTGATCTAATATAGACCCGGCTGTGCAGCAGGCCTTGATAGCTTTCAAACCCCTTCTCTCTCCAGGGGTTCTTCTGATCAAAACAGACAACACCACTGTGATGTGGTACATCAACAAGCAGGGAGGGACTCGCTCCTATCCGCTGTGCAGGCTGGCCATGACCCTTTGGTCCACAGTCTCTTCCATGCAAATACACGTGTTAGCACAATACCTGCCAGGCTCTCTCAACTCCCTGGCAGACCAATTATGCAAAAAGCTCTTGGACCCCCACGAGTGGCAGGTCAACAGATACACCTTCTTCCTAATAACGCAGAAGTGGGGAACCCCGGAAGGTGACCTCTTTGCCTCCCACACCAACCATCAGCTCAGCAAATTCTATACCAGGGAGCATCACTGCATGGCTTGGAAAGTGGATGCCTTGTCCTTCCCCTGGGTAATTCTTTTGGTTTATGCCTTTCCTCCCCTACCTCTCATTCCCAGGGTACTGCTTAAAATAAGGGAGGAAAAACCAAGGGCTATTCTCATAGCTCCAGACTGGCCCAGACAGCACTGGTACCCCTTGCTGCACAATCTGTCCCCACTGCCTCCGTGGAATCTTCCTCAGATTCCAAACCTCCTAACCCAAAGGGAAGGATAATTCATGCCCCAAATTGCAACACTCAGTTTGGCAGCTTGGCTTATACCCTAACCCCTGACCAGTCTGCCATCCTCAGTAAACAGGTTCTGGATGTTATCCGAGAGACAGATGCCCTAGCACCAGAAAGTCTTATGCAGATAAATGGAAAAGGTTCTGCACCTGGATCCAGGCTAAGGGGGCCAATACGTCACAGCCCTTCATCTCCCTCATCTTGGATTACTTAGCTGACCTACTACACAGTGGTCTCTCTTTCTCCTCTATAGAAATTCATGGCTCTGCTATTTCTGCTCATTTTCCCACTGAGCAGCCTCTTTTTATACACCCTCTGATTAAGCAGTTCCTCAGAGGGGCTAGCAACTTGAGGCCACCCAGAAGGGCACCAACACCAGCTTGGGACCTTAACTTTGTCTTGGAAAAGCTCACCCTGCCCCCTTTTGAACCAGCTTCTTCTGCAGAGCTAAAATTTCTCTCCTGGAAGACAGCCTTCCTCCTGGCCATCACTTCAGCCAGAAGAGTCTCTGAGCTGCAAGTACTCATGGCTGTGGAACCCTTCATTATCATCTATGCAGACAGGGTATCCCTCAGAACTAATCCATCCTTCATGCCCAAGGTGGTGTCCATTGTGGCTCTGAAGCAATCCATCCATTTACCCACCTTCTTCCCTAACCCCCAAAACAAAGGGGAAAGGATTCTGCATTCTCTAGATGTGCACAGACAGCTCAGATACTATCTGGACAGGACTAACCCCTTCATAAAGTCTGATCAATTACTGGTTAGCTTTGCTTCAGGGGCAAAAGGCAAAGCCATCTCAAAGCAAACCATTTCCAAATGGATAGCACACTGCATCCATTTCTGCTGCCAGCAGCTTGGCAAACCTCTCCCCAAGGGGGTCAGGACACACTCCACCAGAGCAGCCTCCACCTCTGCAGCTTTCCTCAGAGGAGTCCCTACCAGGGACATCCTGGAGGCTGCCACCTGGACATCTGTTCATACTTTTACCAAGCATTACCACATGCCTGTATTCTCCAAATCCAGGGCAGGGTTTGCCTCTGCAGTCTTGCAGGGCATGCTAGCCAGCCCCTAGCTTCCTGGACTGCCTCCACCCATTTTCTCAGCTTTAGGAATCTACTCAAATGTGATGACTGCAACAGTGAAACACGAAGAACATAGTACAGTTGTGCACACTTACCATAAATGTAGATGTTCAAGTGTATTCACTGTTGCAGTCCTGGTTTCCCTCCCTCCCTCCATCCCCCTTTCTCTTTTTTCTTCCTTTTTATTTTTCCCCTTGTTGTTCTCCTTTCCTTACAGGGGACATATTGGTATTTATTTTCCATTGGTGGGGTTCTACCACCAGAGCCTGGCCTACTTTGGGGGCTCCTGACAGGTTAGTGCAAGAAAAATTGATGTAATTGTGATGGATGCCTTCCTTTATACCACTGATGACCTGACTTAAGTCCTCAAGTGACAGCAACTGATGCAGAAATACTAAGTCTTTGGTATTCGGGCCGGCTGACGGCTACCCTTGCAGGGATGACCCAAATGTGATGACTGCAACAGTGAATACACTCAAACATCTACATTTATGGTAAGTGTACACAACTGTACTTTCTCTGTGCTACCCTTTGGCTTATCTACTGCTCCCAGGGTATTCACCAAGTGCTTAGCCCCGGCAATAGCCTTTTGCAGGCAGAAAAATATACAAATTTACCCTTGTCTGGACGACTGCCTCATTCAGGCAGATTGCAAAGAAAAGCTCCTCCAGGACCTCCTCTTTGTCTAAACCCTCCTAACCTCCTTAGGGTACACCATCAATGAGAAGAAATCAAGGCAAACACTTTCCAGGAAGATCATATTCCTGGGGGCACTGCTGGATACAGCACCCCAAATGGCCTTCCTGTCCCCAGAAAAACAGAGCTTCCTGCCTCTCTATTTTACCCAGCTGGTTTCCAGAAGTCACCTCACTGCGAGGAAGTTCCTGCAAGCCTTGGGGTACATGGCATTTTGCATCCTTCTAATTCTTCTGGCCAGGCTTCACATGAGAAAACTTCAGTGGTACGTAAAGAACCTTTGATGTCAGCACTCTCAACCTCTAGAGTCCTCCCTACCTCTGATCCTCCCTGCATAAGGGCTGAGGTTCTCTAGTGAGCTGGGGCTTGTGCCTAGAAAAAGGGTGTTCCCTTCACCCTCCGCCCAACCGGGCAGACCATTACCACCGATGCCTCAGACATAGCTTGGGGCAGTCAACTAGAAGGCAGGTACACCCAAGGTCTTTGGGATGCCCAGCACCTTCCCTTACACATCAGCCAGAAGGAAATGAAGGTAGTACAAAAGGCTCTGACATCCTTCAAACCCCATCTCAAACCAGGGGTTCTCCTTATCAAAACAGACAACACCACAGTAATGTGGTACATCAACAAACAGGGAGGGACCCAGTCTTACCCTCTGTGCAGGCTAGCCATGAACCTCTGGCTGGCAGCCTTTTCCATGGGACTACACCTGATAGCACAATACCTACCAGGGATCAACAACACCCTGGCAGAACATTTAAGCAGAAACTTACTGAACCCCCATGAATGGCAGCTCCACAGAAAAATCTTTTTACAAATCACTCAGGCGTGGGGGACTCCAGAGGTGGATCTCTTTGCTTCACATCCCAACCATCAGCTGAAAAAATTCTGTACCAGGGAGTATCACCACTCTTTGTGTATGCATTCCCTCCTCTGCCTGTTATATCCAAGGTACAGATCAAAATAAGAGAGGAGAGACCAAAGGCAATCCTCATTGCTCCAGATTGCCCCTTACTGCGCAGCCTGACCTCACAGCCTCCCAGACAGCTTCCCTTGATCTCAGACCGCTTAATTCAGGGAGGGGTGGATGCTGCACCCAGACTTTCAGACTCTCAAACTATTAGCATGGCTAATACTCTAAAAGCAAACAAGGGGCCCCTGTTAAGCAAACGGGTCCTAAACATTATCACAGAGGCCAGAAGGCCCAGCACCAGAAAATCTTGTGCAGGAAAATGGAAAAGATTCTGATCCTGGAGCCAGTCCAGAGGGGGCAATACCTCACAACCTTCCATCCGTCTTATCCTGGACTACCTAGCGGAGCTACTTAATAGTGGGCTCTCCTTCTCCTCTATTAAAATCCATGCCTCAGCCATTTCAACTCATTTTGATACAGAACATCCTTTTGATTAAACAATTCCTCAGAGGGGCTTGTAATATCAGTCCTCCCAGTAGGCCACCCACTCCAGCCTGGGACCTGAATTATGTTTTGGAAAAACTAACTTTACCATCCTTTGAACCTGCTGCTTCAGCAGAACTAAGATACCTGTCATGGCAGTCTTTTCTCCTAGCGATTACCTCAGCCAGAAGGGTTTCAGAACTTCAGGCACTGATGGCCATTGAGCCCTTCATCATCTTCCATGCAGACAGGGTCTACCTTAGGACTAACCCGTCTTTTATGCCCAAGGTGGTATCTAATGTGACTCTCAACCAGGCCATACATCTGCCCACTGTCTTCCCTAACCCACAAAACAAGGGGAAAAGAATTCTGCACTCACTAGACATGCACAGACAGCTCGGACACTATCTGGACTGTACTAAACCCTTCAGGAAAATGGACCAACTACTTTGCCCCAGGTGCAGAGGGGAAGCCCATTTCCAAACAAACCATTTCCAAATGGATATCACACTGTATCCATTTCTGCTACAGTTTTCATGGGGAACCCCCAAGTCTATTCAAACACATTCACTAAGGCAGGCTCCAGTTCCACAGCATTCCTCAGAGGAGTTCCCACCAGGGACATCCTGGAAGCTGCCACCTGGACTTCTGTCCATACCTTTACCAAGCATTACTACTTACCTTTATTTTCTAAGGCTAGGGCAGGGTTTGCCTCTGCAGTTCTGCAGGGCATGCTGACCCATTCCTAGGTCTCTTACTAATCCTACAACCCCTCTCCTCAGCTTTGGGAATCCTCCCACAGGTGATGACTGCAACAGTGAAACACGAAGAACATAGTATAGTTGTGTACACTTACCATAAATGTAGATGTTAACGTGTATTCACTGTTGCAGTCCTAGATGTTCTTCGTGATTCACTGTTGCAGTCATTACATTTGGGTAATCTGCTGGCAGGTTGCCCTCAGTCAGCCTGATTAACAAAGTCTTGGGTCCTGCGTCGGATACTGTCCCTTCTTCCATGATGTCAGGTCGTCAGGGGTATAAAACATGCAGCCGATGTCATTACATCTGTCTTTCTTGCCATGCGGTGCCCGAAGCAGAAGCAGTTCGCAAGTGCCGGTCAGCTGACTCCTGAAATTTTCGTTTTCGTGTTTTAGAACCGAAGTCTTCAACTTAAAGCTAAGTACCCCATTGAGGAAACTTTTTCTTGCTCCTTACTGATGTCAGTAAAAGTTAATAATTGCATTACTTGTGGGAAGCGAACACCTCAAAGATTTTCATTCATACTGTATTCCTTGCCTAGGCCCTGACCACAATGTACCTTGCTGTCGGTTTTGTGCTTTATTTAATCAGCGCACTATCCGTCGTCTGTTCATTTATGCCTCTAATTATTTCGGTTCCTGGTTTAATTATCCAGAAATGTCATCGGTTAGCCTTCCGACTACCGGAATTCCGAAAAAACGCAAAGATAAAGACAGAGACAGGCTGCCGAGGTCTAAAACTGCCAATAACGCTTCTCCTAAGCCAGTCGCCAGTTCACCGGTACTCAGTGAGTCACTTTCACAGCCCCTGATACCCACTACTTTTGATTCGCAGGCCTCTACTGAGACCCATTTGGAGTCCCGTATGCTGCGAGATGCTTCACCTGTGGAACCTGCAGATGTCTCTACCTTGGATGGGTCCGGAGCCGCTGTGCAGGCACCGGCGTCTGAGGGTGTATTCAGGCCTACAGACTTGCATATTAAATCAACACCGCCTTCATTACTAAAGCCTAAATCTCATTCCATGTCTAAAAAACCGATGCCCAGGCCACATGTTCAGGCCCCTATGCCTAAAAAACAAATGATAAAAATGGCTGAATTTTTTTAATCTGGGGTAGTCAACCCCCCTTCTCTAAGAGCCCTAGGACTGAACTTGATTATGAATCTTCTGATCAGGATTCTGTTTCTTCTGACTCTTCTAATGACCTGGATTTGTCCATACCTACTTATGAGGATTCCGATGCAGAGGACTCCATTCCCTCTGCTTTCCCTCCTGAGGACTTTTCTTTTGGGGAAACTTTACATACTTTGAGGGGGCATTTCCACTGGGAAAGCCAGGAATTTTCTGATTCAAAAAAGACGCTTAGGGATTTCTTGCTTCTACCTCAGCATAGGCCTTTGGCTATTCCTCCTGTACTAGACATTGTTGATGTGTTCTCGGAATCCAGTTTGGCCCCTGATTCCCTGCCTCCGGCCCCTAGTAAGCCTGACAGATACTACAGGGTTCCTGAGTCCCACAAGTTCCTTTTCAAAAATCGTTTTGCAGATCCAGAAACCATTTCTCAGGGGCCCAAGGGCATTAAGGCTTCTACTGCTAAAAATCCTACCCCTTCTGATAGAGATTCCAGGGCGCCAGATAGATGGGGTAAAAAGGTTTATACTTCTGTGACCTTGGCAATCAGAGCATTAAACTGCCAATTTCATATGTTAAAATATCAGCAGCATATTATTGGACTTCTTAAACAGAAAATGATGTTGATTCCTGACTGTAATGAAAATAAAGATTTACAGGATTTAATGCATTCTGCTGAATAAGTTGGAAAACATACTTTGCAATGTGGTTTTGATTCTTTAGAGGCCTCCTGCAGGGCTGCTGTTACTGGGTCTGTGCTCAGAAGGCATGCTTGGCTTAAGGAGCAATCTTTGCCTGATCATGTTAAAGCTAAATTATTGGATGCTCCTTTAAATCAGGACTGCCTGTTTGGCAATAATGCTGAAGAAGTTCTAAAAAAGATGGAAGATAAAGCTAAATCTATGCAAACTGTTAAAGATTTCTGCAGCCTCCAAGATTTAGTAGGCATTGGCCTATTAAGAATTGATCCTTTCCAGTCCCTTCCAAATCTTCTCAAGCCAAACCCAGACACAGCAAAAACCCCAGGTTTCAGTCCCAGGGTACTCTCAGAGCTAAGCAATGGGGGGCCTCCACTTCCAAATCTGGAAATAACAAGACACCCCCCTACAGTAAACAGTCTCAATGACTTCCATTTAAAATTACCAAGCACTTATCTTTCAACCGCCCCTTTGGGGAGAAAGATTGCTCTTCATAACCCAAGACAAATGGTTTTTAAATATAGTGTCCCAGGGATACAGATTTCATTTCCACACATTGCCAACACCAAACAGATGGCCAGACCTGCCCCCGAATCAGTGCGCAGAGGCTCAAAAACAAGTACTTTCTCTCTTAAGCATGAGAGCTATTCAACTGGTGCCAGAAGAGGAAAAGGGACAAGGTTTCTATTCAAGGCTTTTCCTGGTACCCAGAAAAGACGAATCATGGCATCCAATCCTGGACCTGTCTACTCTAAGCACCTTTCTGGAGATTCCAAAATTCAAGATGCTGACTCTTCACCAGTTACTTCCTATGCTAGGCAAAGATGCCTGGTTGGCAACTCTATATTTAAAAGAAGCATACCTGCACATCCCAATCAGGGAATCCTGCAGAAGATACCTAGGCTTCAACGTAGGCTACTTGTATTATCAGTTCTCTGCACTGCCATTTGGCTTGTATGCTGCGCCCAGGGTATTCACAAAGTGCCTGGCTCCAGTTATTGCATTTTGCAGGCAAAGAAATATTCAAATATATCCATACCTGGACTATTGTCTAATTCAGGCAGAAAACCAGGGCATACTTTTAAATCATCTGGCGTTTGTAAAAAGGGTTCTAACTTGTCTAGGGTACACCATAAACGAAAAGAAATCACAACTGGTTCCCTGTCAACAGATTACATTCCTGGGTTCAAGCTTGAATACAACTGCCCAGATGGCTTTCCTCACGCCAAAGAAGTAAATTCATTTGGTAACTTACTTCAAACAAGTGGCCACAAAAACCCTGCTATCTGCAAGACAAATACTGCAAGCCTTGGGGTTCATGGCCTCCTGCATTCTTCTAATTCCATATGCAAGACTGCATATGAGGAAACTACAGTGGTATCTAAAAAGGTCTATGGAGTCAACATTGTCACAGCCTGGAAACAATGATTCCTGTCATACCTTGCCTACGCCTGGAGTTCCTATGGTGGGCAGAAGCCTGCCACCAAAACAAGGGATTACCATTCACACTAACCTCTGCCACCCAAACCCTGACAACAGATGCATCAGACTATGCATGGGGGGCTCACCTGGCAGGGAAGTGCATTCAGGGCAAATGGAACCCAAATCAAATGCACCTACATATCAATCAAAAAGAAATGTTAGCTGTACAGAATGCTCTGACAGCCTTCAAGGACTACATTCTTCCAGGACAACTAATGGTAAAGACGGACAACACCACAGTTATGTGGTACATAAACAAGCAGGGGGGGTACACATTCCTACCCCCTCTGCAGACTAGCCATGGCATTGTGGAACACAGCCCTGAGCTACCATGTGTATCTGCAAGCTCAATTCCTGCCAGGAAAATTGAATACACTGGCAGACGGACTAAGCAGAAACCTCATGGACCCACACGAGTGGAAACTGGAACCACGGATTTTCAACATGTTGACAAACAAATGGGGAGCCCAGACATAGATCTATTTGCCTCCCCCCAGAACTACCAGCTGAACAAGTTTTGCACAAGGACTCCTCACAAACAAGCCTGGAATGTGAATGCTCTGTCCTTCAGGTGGAAACATCTATCAGTCTGTGCTTTTCCCCCTCTGCCTCTGCTCTCCAAAGTTCTACTAAAAGTCAAACAGGACAAACCAAGGATGATTTTGATTGCTCCAGACTGGCCCCGCCAGCACTGGTACCCCCTCCTGCACATTGTGTCGCTAATATCTCCATGGCACCTACCTCAGACCCCTTCCCTGCTGTCTCAGCAGGAGAACCAAATTCTGCACCCTCAGCTTCCAACATTAAACCTTGCAGCCTGGCTAATCACTTAAATTCACCCTTATCATCCTCAGCAAACCTGTGATGGATGTCATCTTGGAAGCGAGGAGACCTAGTACTAGAAAATCTTATGCTGACAAATGGAAAAGATTCTGTTCCTGGAACCAATCTTTAGGGATGAGCACAGCAGCGCCCAATTTATCTCAGATTTTGCAGTACTTAACTGAGATGCTTCACAATGGCCTGTCTTTCTCCTCCATTAAAATCCATGCCTCAGCTATTTCAGCTCACTATAACACGGAACCACCCCTCTTCTCTCATCCTCTTCTAAAGCAGCGTCTCAGAGGGGCAAAAAATTTGAGACCACCCAGGAGAGCTCCAATCCCTGCCTGGGACCTTAACTTTGTTTTGGAGAAACTCACTCTACCTCCTTTCGAGCCAGCTGCTACTGCAGACTTAAAATTTCTTTCTTGGAAAACAGCCTTCCTTTTAGCAATCACTTCAGCTAGAAGATATCTGAATTACAGGCCCTTATGGCAGTGGAGCCTTTCATCATCTTTCATGCGGACAGGGTATCTCTCAGGACCAAGCCATCCTTCATGCCCAAGGTGGTTTCCAGTGTGGCTCTTAATCAGTCCATTCATTTGCCAACCTTCTTTCCCAATACACAGAATAAAGGGGCACAGATTCTGCATTCCTTGGATGTGCACAGACAACTAAAATTCTACTTGGACAGGGCTAAATCTCAAAGAAAATCTGAACAATTGCTGATGGCATTTGCTGCAGGGGCAGAGGGGAAGGCTATTTCAAAACAAACCATTTCTAAATGGATAAGCCATTGCATGCATTTCTGCTATAAGCGCCATGGAAAACCTATTCCCCAGGGGATCAGATCTCACCCCACCAGGGCTGCGTCTACTTCTACAGCCTTTCTCAGAGGTGTCCCTACCAAGGATATCTTAGAAGCTGCTACCTGGAGTTCTGTGCACACTTTCACCAAGTATTATTATTTACCAATGGTCTCTAAATCCAGAGCTGGCTTTGCCACTGCTGTTTTGCAGGGCCTTTTAGCTGGCCCTAATGCTGTATAAACTCCTCCTCCCAACCATAGCTTTGTGAATCTACCCAAATGTAATGACTGCAACAGTGAAACACGAAGAACATAGTACAGTTGTGTACACTTACCATAAATGTAGATGTTCGAGTGTATTCACTGTTGCAGTCCTGGTTACCCTCCCTCCAGCCCCCTAGATTTTCTGACTATACCTCTACTTTCCTTTACTATGCTTAAAAGCCTTTTTGGTGCATTTGCTTTTGGTTGGCGGTATAATTTTGTATTTTTGTGTTTATTTGCTCCCCATTAGGGGGGCACCTGACATCTGGGGCAAGAAAAACTGATGTAATGACGTCGGCTGCATGTTTTATACCCCTGACGACCTGACATCATGGAAGAAGGGACAGCATCTGACGCAGGACCCAAGACTTTGTTAATCAGGCCAACTGAGGGCAACCTGCCAGCAGATTACCCAAATGTAATGACTGCAACAGTGAATACACTCGAACATCTACATTTATGGTAAGTGTACACAACTGTACTTTTCCCACCCTCCTTTCCCCTTATATCTTCTTTCTTTAGGGAGACAAATGTCTCTAATGGTGGCTTTTAGCAACCAGGGCCACTTTACCATATTTACTTGGGTCTCTGACTAATTAGGGCAAGAAAAACTGATGTAATGGTGTTGGCTGCCTTCCTTTATAGCACTGATGACCTGACATCAGCCAGCAAGTGACAGCAACTGCCACAGAAAAACATTTACTCTGGTATTCGGGCCAGCCGAGGGCTACCACAACAGGGAAAACCCACAAGTAATGACTGCAACAGTGAATACACTCGAACATCTACATTTATGGTAAGTGTACACAACTGTACTTTATTCATTGATTTGGTGTCATTTTGAGTTTCCTTTTCATTGAGCATTGTGTCACTTTTTGATTTGCAACTACATAGCTATGAATTCAGGACTTCACTGAGTAATTTCTCACTTGGCAAAAAATGGAATTCTCTTCCCTCCACACTAAGAACCATACCAAACTCAGAAAACTTCAATACCCAACTATTCAAACACCTGTCCACTAAATGGAAATATATCTGCCTTCACCCAACTTAATCAAAGGGGGTTCTCTCTCTGGATGTTCTTCGTGTTTCACTGTTGCAGTCATTACATTTGGGTAATCTGCTGGCAGGTTGCCCTCAGTTGGCCTGAATAATAAAGTCTTGGGTCCTGCGTCGGTTGCCGTCTCCTCTTCCATGACGTCAGGGGTATAAAACATGCAGCCGATGCCATTTTAATCAGTCTTTCTTGCTGCACGGTGCCCGAAGCAGAAGCAGTTCACAAGTGCCGGTCGGCTGACTCCTGAAATTTTCGTTTTCGAGTTTCAGAACCGAAGTCTTCAAACTAAAGCTAAGTACTCCATTGGGAAAACTTTTTCTTGCTCCTTCCCGATGTCAGTAAAAGTTAATAATTGTATTACTTGTGGGAAGCAAATACCTCATAAGGATTTTCATTTGTACTGTATTCCTTGTCTAGGCCCTGACCACAACGTGCCTTGCTGTTGGTTTTGTGCTAAATTTAACCAACGCACTATTAAGCGTCGGTATATTTTTGCTTCTAAATACTTTGGCTCAAGATTTAACTAACCTGAAATGTCGTCGGTTAGCAATCCGACTACCGAAATCCACAAAAAACGCAAAGAAAAAGACAGAGACAAACTGTCGAGGTCCAAAACCGACGACGAAACTTCTCCAAAGCCAGTCACCGGTACTCAGTGAGGGCCTGATGCCCGCTACTTTTGATTTGCAGGCCTTTACCGAGACGCATATGGAGTCCAGTATGTCATGAGATTCTTCAAGTATTGTACCCGCGGATGTCTCTCCCTTGGATGGGCTGGCACCAGCTTCTGAGGGTGTTTTCAGGCCTAAAGATTTGTATATTAAACCAACGCCATCATCAAAATCAAGGCCAAAACCTACTTCTATGTCTAAAAAACTGACACTTGAGCCATGTGTTCAGGCCCCTATGCCTAAAAAACAAATGATCAGAATGGCTGAGGATTTAATTACCTTGATCAGGGGTTCCCAACCCCCTCCTACTAAAAGGCCTAGGCAAGGCACTGATTAGGAATCTTCAGATCAGGTTTCCATTTCTTCTGATTCCTCTTCTGATCAGGAATTTTCTATTCCCCCTTATGAGGACTTTGATGCAGAAGAATCCATCCCTTCTGCTTCTCCTACTGAGGATTTTTCTTTTGGAGAAACTTTGCATACCTTAAGGGAACATTTTCATTGGGAGATTCAGGATTTCTCAGATTCCAAAAAAAGGCTTAGGGATTTTCTTCTTCTTCCTCAGCATAGGCCTTTGGCTATTCCTCCTGTTTTAGACATTGTTAATGATGTTTTCTCAGAATCCAGTATGGCTCCTGATTCCCTGCCTCCAGCTCCTAGTAAGCCAGACAGATATTACAGGGTTCCTGACTCCCACAAGTTTCTTTTCAAAAGTCCTACTGCTGACCCTGAAACAATTTCACAGGGCCCCAAGGATGTTAAGGCTTCTACTGCTAAAAATCCTAGTCCTTCTGATAGAGACTCCAGGGCTCTGGATAGATGGGGTAAGAAGGTTTATACGTCTGCAACCCTGGCAGTCAGGGCTTTAAACTGTCAATTTCATATGCTTAAATATCAACAGCATGTCGTGGGCTTACTTGATTTCTGATTGTGTGGAAAATAGAGAGTTACAGGACTTATTGCATTCAGCTGAACAAGTTGGAAAGCATACTTTGCAATGTGGTTTTGATTCCTTGGAGGCCTCTTGCAGGGCCGCTGTAACTGGGTCTGTGATAAGAAGGGATGTTTGGCTCAAGGAGCAAAATCTGCCTGATCATGTTAAAGCTAAATTGTTGGATGCTCCTTTACAACAGGTCAGTCTGTTTGGTAATAAGGCAGAGGAAAGTTTGAAAAAGATGGAAGACAAAGCTAAATCTATGCAAACTGTAAAAGATTTCTTGCAAGTCCAGCCACCCAGGTTCAGTAGACACTGGCCTACTAAGAATTGGTCCTTTCCAGTACCCAGCAGAGCCACTCAGGTCAAACCCAGACACTCCAAAGGCTCCAGGTTTCAGTCACAAGGAACTTACAGAACAAAACAATGGGGTGCCTCCACCTCCAAATCTGGAAGTAGCAAAGCACCCCCCTACGGTAAACAGTTTCAATGACTCTTCTCTGCCATTTCCAAGCACTTATCTTTTGTTAGCCCCTTTGGGGGAACAACTAGCACTTCATGCTCAAAATTGGCATCTAATTACCCAGGGCAAGTGGGTCTTAAATATAGTATCCCAGGGATACAGATTTAATTTCCATACGTTGCCAATTCCAAACGGATGGCCAGATCTGCCACCAAATCAGTGGGCAGATGCCCAGAAACAAGTCATGTCCCTCATGGAAATTGGGGCTATTCAACCAGTACCAGAAAAGGAAAAAGGACAAGGTTTTTATTCAGGACTTTTCCTGGTACCCAGAAAAGACAAATCATGGCGTCCAATTCTGGACTTATCCATTCTAAATACCTTCCTGGACATTCCAAAATTCAAGATGCTGACACTACAACAGTTACTACCTATGCTAGGTAAGGATGCCTGGTTGGTAACGCTAGACTTAAAAGAGGCTTACCTGCATATCCCAATCAGGGAATCTTGCAGAAGATACCTCCGCTTCAAAGCAGGTTTTTTGCATTGCCAATTCACTGCATTGCCCTTTGGCTTATCTACTGCACCCAGGGTCTTTACAAAGTGCCTGGCACCAGTAATTGCATTCTGCAGACAAAGAAGCATTCAAATTTATCCTTATCTGGACGACTGTCTCATTCAAGCAGAGGACAAAGACACTTCTTCAACATCTGGTGTTTGTGAAAAGGCTTCTAGCATGCCTAGGGTACAGCATAAACAAAAAGAAATCACAACTGGTACCCTCTCAAATAATTACATTCCTGGGTGCAAGCTTGAATACAACTGCCCAGATGGCTTATCTCATGCCAGACAAACAAATTCAATTGATAACATACTTCAAAAAAGTGGCCACAATAACCCAGCTATCTGCAAGACAAATTCTG
Source organism: Protopterus annectens (assembly GCF_019279795.1). Classification (NCBI taxonomy): domain Eukaryota; kingdom Metazoa; phylum Chordata; order Ceratodontiformes; family Protopteridae; genus Protopterus; species Protopterus annectens. Next base: position 1,928,203,504 of record NC_056725.1, on the reverse strand, counting down.
CAGGCCTTGGGGTTCATGGCTTCCTGCATTCTACTAATTCCATATGCAAGACTGCGTATGAGGAAACTTCAATGGTACCTAAAAAGCTTATGGGAGTCAACATTGTCACAGCCTGGAAACAATGATTCCTCTCATTCCATGCCTGCAACAGGAGTTCCTATGGTGGGCAGAGGCCTATCACCAAACAAGGGACTGTCATTCATTCTACCCCCTGCCACCCAAACCCTGACTACAGATGCATCAGACTATGCTTCGGGGGTCTATCTGGCAGGGAGATGCATTCAGGGCGAATAGAGCCCAAATCAAATGCACCTACATATCAACCAGAAAGAAATGCTAGCTGTGCAGAATGCTCTGACAGCCTTCAAGGACTTCCTCCATCCAGGACAACTACTGATAAAGACGGACAACACCACAATTCTGTGGTACATAAACAAGCAGGGGGGTACCCACTCCTATCCTCTTTGCAGACTAGCCATGGCCTTGTGGAACATAGCCTTGACTTACCAAATACATCTACAAGCTCAATTCCTGCCAGGAAAGCAAAATACTCTGGCAGACAAACTAAGCAGAAATCTTATGGACCCACACGAATGGAAACTGGATCCACAAATCTTCAGCATGTTGACACAAAAATGGGGGAGCCCGGACATAGATCTTTTTGCCTCTCCCCAAAACTATCAGTTAGACAAATTCTGCACAAGAATTTATCACAAGAAAAGCTTGGAAAGTGGATGCTCTAGCCTTCAGCTGGAAAAACCTATTAGTCTATGCCTTTCCCCCTCTGCTCTAATCTCCAGGGTTTTGCTAAAAGTCAGACAGGAAAAACCAAAAATGATTCTCATTGCTCCAGACTGGCCTTGCCAACACTGGTACCTGCTTCTACGGAATATGTCACACCTTCCTCCGTGGTACCTGCCTCGGACACCTCATCTATTGTCTCAACAGAACTATCAAATTCTGCACACTCAGCTCCAAACTCTGAATATTGCAGCATGGCTAATCAACTAATTGCACCAGTCACATCTCTCGGTAAACGTGTGATGGATGTCATTTGGAGGCTAGAAGGCCTAGTACTAGAAAATCGTATGCTGATTAAATGGAAAAGATTTTGTTCCTGGAACCAAGCACAAGGAATAAACACAGCAATGTCCAATATTCCTCAGATTATGCAATATTGAACTGAGATGCTTCATAAGGGCCCATCTTTTCTTTTCTCTCGACTCATTACAACACAGAGCCTCCTCTCTTCTCTCATCCCCTGCTAAAGCAGTACCTCAGTGGGGCCATGGGACCTCAATTTTGTGCTGGAAAAACTCACCCTACCTCCTTTTGAACCAGCTGCTACCGCAGGCATAAAATTTCTTTCCTGGAAGACCGCCTTTCTTTTAGCAGTCACTTCAACTAGAAGAATTTAAAGAACTACAGGCTCTCATGTCAGTGGAGCCTTTCATTATCTTTTATCCAGACAGGATGGCTCTCAGGACCAATCCATCCTTTATGCGTAAGGTGGTATCCAGTGTGGCTGTTAACCAGACCATTCATCTGCCAACTTTTTTCCCAAAACCGCAGAACAAGGGGGTGCGGATTTTGCATTCATTGGATGTACACAGACAACTAAGATTCTACTTAAACAGGACAAAATCTCTAAGAAAGTCTGAGCAACTTCTGGTGGCATTTGCTGCAGGGGCAGAGGGGAAAGCTATTTCAAAGCAAACTATTTCAAAATGGATAAGCCATTGCATTCGTTTCTGCTACATGCACCATGGTAAACCTGTCCCCATGGGGATCAGATCCCATTCCACCAGGGCTGCATCTACTTCTGCAGCTTTTCTCAGAGGGGTTCCTACCAGAGACATTCTAGAAGCTGCTACTTGGAGCTCAGTACATACGTTCACCAAACTTTACCATTTACCTCCCTTTTTTAAATCCAGGGCAGGCTTTGCCACTGCTGTACTTCAAGGCCTTATAGCTGCTCCTAATGCTGTATAATTCCATCCTCCCATCCATAGCTTTGGGATTCTACCCAAATGTAATGACTGCAACAGTGAAACATGAAGAACATAGTACAGTTGTGTACACTTACCATAAATGTAGATGTTCGAGTGTATTCACTGTTGCAGTCTGGGTTACAAACCCGCCAGCCCCCTTTCTTCTTTCTTGTTATACCTCTTCTTTCCTTCACTATGCTCAAAAGCCTTTTTGGTGTATTTGCTTTTAGTTGGAGGTACATTTTTTGTGTTCTAAATTACATGCATATATTTATGTGTGTGTGTGTGTGTGTGTGTGTGTGTGTGTGTGTGTGTGTGTGTGTGTGTGTGTGTGTGTGTGTGTGTGTGTATATATGTGTGTATATATATATATATATATATATATATATATATATATATATATATATATATATATATATATATATATATATATATATATATATATATATATATATAATTTTTGCTCCCCATTTGGGGGGCACCTGACATCTGGGGCAAGAAAAACTGATTAAAATGGTGTCGGCTGCATGTTTTATACCCCTGATGACCTGACGTCATGGAAGAGGAGATGGCAACTGATGCAAGACCCAAGACTTTGTTATTCAGGCCGACTGAGGGCAACCTGCCAGCAGATTACCCAAATGTAATGACTGCAACAGTGAATACACTCGAACATCTACATTTATGGTAAGTGTACACAACTGTACTTTCCCAAGCTCTACAACTCTCAGTTATCTTCCTATCAGCCTATCTAAGCTCTCAATAATTTCTGCAGCTTCTCTAAGCTTTCAACAACTCCTACAGCTACCCTCACACAGACCAACCTTGTAAATATTGTAAATAGCATTCTACTGTTGATGTGTGTATGTAAAGCGTATTTACATTTTCTTAAAAGGTTTGTATGTAAACTGTTTCCACACCTAACACATATCTGTTTTCCTCAAATGAAACTGTATGATCCCTACCTTCAAGCTTAATGAATTTGTTAACTATGCATGTTATTGAATGCATTAATGAGCAACTATTCTACATAATATTATCTTTAATATTAACTATCAGTTGTATCTAAATTCTATAATGCATCTTGGAGATTCCTCCCCGGGCCTCCACTGAAAATGGGTTAATTCGGCCCGGTGGACTTCCCTGGTAATCAAACTGCAAATAAATAATAAATAAATAAATAATTTCCCAAGATTGTGGGTTGTAAGCCTTGATATTAAATCTGAAGATGTTCTACAATACCTCACAAATAGAATCCATGGTGTCCAACACCCGTCCTGTGCGGACAGGCTAAAATCACCATCACTCTACTCAGTATCATACAGATTGCTCAGAGGTGATCTGTGTCTCACCTATCAGACCCTGCCCTATTAGAGATGCTCCATATCCATATGTCTAACTCCTAGCTCATTACCTGCTCGAAAGGCCTAAATCTAATATGCGACACAAACAAAACCTGCTGGAGACAGGTTTGTCTCCCAGACGCGGCCCCATCTCTGGACTAGACTTTCCATACATGTCAAACAGAGTACCTTGCTGACCCTCTTCAAGCACAACCTTGATGAGCAGATGGGAAACCACAAATTTGTCCCAGGGGGTTCCACATGTGTCCCTCATTGACAGGGCGACAAGTGTTGACTGAGGTTTTTTTTTGGGGGGATAAACTCTTGGCTAGACTTGTAAGGGCCTCAGGGCCATTAGCCTAGTAACCTGCTATGATCCTATGATCTTATTTAGGTACCAACAATGGTACAGAAAAAATAGTTAACTGCTTGTTTCTATTGTCCCCATACATCCGACCAACTTCTAAATGTCAGGAGCCTCCCTGTCTTTGTGGTGTGTATTCAGCACCTGGTACATCTGAGTATGTCATTGTAAGTAGGACTTCAACCTACACCATATTAAAACTATCCTGCTGCAATTCAGGAATGCAGGTGCCCACTGAATTGTCTGCATTTTGTTCAGTTATCTTTCCACTGCATTGTTGGCCAGCTTTGTTGCTCAGCAGGCGATGTGTACCCTAATGAGGAATCTTTTGTTTCCTTAATATTGTAGTTTGGTACAGCTGAATTTGTACTGTTTTACTAGTGTAGTTACTTGCGTGTAAAAAAAGGAGGTACATCTCCCAAAGGACTTTTACAGTGACTAAGTGTACTGCCTTGAAGTAGATCACAGTGTCATGTTCTGTGGCATTCATTAAGGCTTCATCTCAAAAATGTTAACAGGTAGGTTCATAGGTTGATACTAGGCTATCTGCCCTAGGGCATTTACAAGCCTAGCCAGAGTGTGTTTGGCTTTCGCCACCCTTCTTAGATTAGTTGACTGTGCCTCTGTATAGTAGGTCACAGAAGATAGCCCATTTAAGGTTAGTTTACCGTGCCTCTGTCTATCAGTGACACAGAAGAGATCCCAGGGGTAAATTTACGATCTCCCATCCAAACGTCAAGATTCTTCTTGAAGAGGGTCATTGAGGGGCTCTGAGTGACATGGATTGGGATTTTGTTCCAGCGTGAGGGGAGCCTCTGGGATATGAATCTGTCCCTCCAGCATGTTCTATTTATTTCTGTGCTGAGGTTTAAGTCACTGGAGCGTGTAGTTCTGATGGATTTGGATTTCTTGAGGTGGAGCATGTCCATTAATTCTGGGTTGGACATGGCTTTATACGTCGGGCACAGATCGCCTCTGAGTAGGCGGTAAGCAACTGAGTAGAGCTGGAGTTTCTTTAACCTAACTGCATAGGGCATCTGTTTGAGTCCCTTGATCCTCTTGGTGAGGTACTTTTGGGGTCGTTCTAGTTGTAGCAGGTGTCGGGTAAGGTACATCCCAAATGGGCATTGTATTCAATTATGGGCCTAATGAGTGATGAGTAGAGGGGCACAATGACCTCTCTTGATCTAGATGTGAACCCCGAGTCAATTATGGCCCCCAGTTTGCAGTCATCTGCAAACTTTGTCAGCCATAGTCCTCCTGTATTAGCCTGTACCTCAGAGAAATATATACCAAACAAGAGAGGTCCCAGGACTGAGCCTTGTGGGACGCCACTTGTAACTGGTTTAGAGTCTGACATGGCACCTGCAATTTTGACCATGTGGGTTCTATCCCTAAGCCAGTTTGCAACCCATCTTGTGACATAGGGGTTGATATTTAAGCTGGTGAGTTTATTTATGATGCCCGAGTGGGGTATTGTGTCGAAGGCTTTTGCCAGGTCAAGGTAGGCTGTGTGGACTACCTTCCCTTCGTCTATGGCCTTGGTGACTGTTTCAAAGAAATTGACCAGGTTCAAGAGGCAAGATCTGCCCTTAACAAAGCCGGATTGGGTAGGATCCAGTGTTTGTAGGTTCCTAGTGTCTTTGTTTATGAGTTCCATGATGATACGCTCCATAGCTTTGCAGACCAGGCTAGTTAGGCTTATAGGGCGATAGTTTACGGGGTCTGTTGTGGCACCACCTTTATGGAGTGGGACCACTGTTGCTGTACGCCATTCTTTGGGTACATATCCTGTTGTAAAGCTGAGACTGAACAGTGATTTTAAGTGAGGGTTCAGTTCTTCTTGGAGCTCATGTAAAACGCAGCCCGGGACACCGCCCGGTCCCATTGATGCTGTGTTTTTTGCTTTGGAGAGGGCAGCTGTCACCTATGCATCTGTGATGTCAGGGAGGCTACACTCTGTTGGGATAGTCATTTGCTCATTTGGGGGGGGGTAGGCTTACTTCTCTGTCCAAATACCCTTTGGAGAAGAGAGAGAAAGAGAGACTAGAGGCTTTAATCTGTACTGTCGGTGTGACATCCAGATTGTCTTTATCCTCTAAAAATCCCTCCTCAAAAATAAAAAAAAGAATGTCAGATGTACTCCAGGTTGCTTTGCAAGCACTCAGTGGTTCTGATTGGTGTGAGGGTGCAGATCAGCCTGTACTTCTCCTCAGTCCTGTGGTGAAACTCCTCAGAAGGCTGCCTTGACTGAGGTTCTGGGCTCGTCCATCCAGATCAGTCCTGTACAGGGGTCATCTTTGGATGCTGAACCCTAAGCAGTTATTGAGGGAGCTTGCAAATATCTGAATGGAAGGTGGGAGTTCTGCCATTATTATCAGAGAGGAGATCAAAGGGTATGGTGTGTTCAGCCTTCCTGCATAAAGCCTAGGAGTTCCAAAAAAATTACCCCATTTCCAAGCAGACGTTCTCTAAACGGGCACAACTACTACTCTCTCCTAGATCCACAATAAATGGTGCGGCCTGGTCCAGGGCCTTTTGAAGGCAGTAGAGGTACTACAACTAGCTGCTGGACTCTGTGTCAGGAGTTCCTGTTTCTAAAATGAAGAGGGATCACTAGCAATCTTGGGTTGAAGACTCACAGTGAAGTGAAGAAGTTAGATTACTCCTCATAGATGTCTTCCCATTTGAGAATTGATTTTGGCAGTCTCAGATTCCCCATATAAAGAGCTCTCTTTTGAAGAAAATCCATACAAAGATGAACAATTTCTTCAGATGGGGATGCACAGAAACATCTAAGGTTATTTTGATCAGTTATGCCTCTGTACAACTTAACCAGTGGTCATTCCTCCTATTTTAGAAACTTTAGAGGATGCTTTCTTTGTAGCCCCCCTAGAAAACTGGCCGTCAGGCCTCCCCGCACCGTAAGAAACCATATATGTTCTATAGGGTACAAGACTTGCAAAAATACCTTTACAGGCATCCAGCAGTCTGTCCAACTGCAATATCCATGGATCCAGGGAAAGGGTCTAAGTTGATTCAGCCTTCTAATACTCTCCCCGCTGATGATAAGAGTAGGACCTTGGACAGATTTGGGAAGAAGGACTGTTAACTGCAGACACACATGACCAAGCTCCAGGACCACTGGGGAGAAAAAATTCAGAAGATGTCTTGATACTGACCTGAGGACAGAATTGACCTGCATTGCAGCTTCTTGATTATTTTTTTATTGCAAGCATGAGACTAGACAGGCTTACCTCATTGTTTGTTTTCAGACAAACAGGCATCATCCATGTTCACAAAGCTAGGCAAATTGAATTACAGAAGGGCTTCAGTGAAAATTCTACATGAGTGTAAACTGAGCAGAAGTTTGTTGCACAGAATTCTGTTAATCATTGGCTGTCTCTTGGAGCCTTCAGTGTCGGTGTGAGATGGGGGAGGGTTTAGAGGTATACATTGACTGAGCAAGAAAGCATATGCTCAGTATTGCTGCAGACTTCATAGGAGAGGTAACCATTCTGAATCTTGTTCACTACAGACATTAGGCCCCTTTTGCAGATATAGAGCAAGAAGGTAATGGTGGTCATGCTTTAGGAAGTTAGTTTTGGAAAATATGTAGGTGATGACAGAGTCTGGAAAGAATGGTATTTATTTTGCCATCTCATTTGGAGGATACTTAAAAGATGTTGGGTGGCTGTTCTGATAGCATAATTTCCTAATTTCTCCAAATGCCTTACATTTGTTGTGTAGTGGTAAATGCATAGTCATTGGAAGGGGATGATCTTGGTTTCTTAAATTATAAGGGCCTGCCTCTCTTGACTGCCTGCAGGAGAGCTTCTTTATGTAGTTTAGAACACTAGAGATAATCTGATGTGTATTCCCTCTGGTTTTGAGGGAGATTTTAGTGAGTGGTGGGCCTCCTCAGTCACCACATGGTCCATGTTAGGTAAAGTGAGTACCTTGGGGAAAGTTGGTCTTTAAAAAAGGTAATAGTATCAGTAACTTCCACGCCTTCATGTAATCTGGTAGGGAAAGAAGTGTTTATCCTTTGATCTTTTTCAAGCTCTTTCACCCTGTGTGGCAGGAAACTTGTGGAATGGTGATAGAGAAGAGAGGGTAAAAGATACAGTGGATATAAAAAGTTTGTACACCCCTGTTAAAATGCCAGATTTTTGTGATTTAAAAAAATGAGACTACAATAAATCATTTCAAAACTTTTCCAAACTTTAATGTGACCTATAACCTGTACAATTCAATTGAAAAACAAATCTGTTAGGGGAAAATATAAAAATATTCAATAAGCTGGTTGCATAAGTGTGCAGACCTTTAAACTAATACTTTGTTGAAATACCTTTTGAACTACTGAACATATGTGCATTGTCATTGTTCTTGTATCTCCAGCTATTACATGTGTTATTTATTTATTATTTATTTAACATGTCTTTGACTTAAGTAAAATAATATAGGATCATAGGAGGTTACTAGGCTAATGACCCTAGCGCCCTTTCAGGCCTAGCCAATTTTTACCCTTATTGCCATGATTAGCACCTAATGCCAGTGTCTGAGGGACAGAGGTGGAACCCCCGGGGTGAATTTGCGGTTACCTATCCAATCGTCCAGACTGCATTTGAAGAGGGCCAATGAGGTGCTGTGCTTCACATGAAGTGGGAGTCTGTTCCAAATGTGTGGTAACGTCTGGGAGACAAATTTGTTTCTCCAGCAAGTTTTATTGATGTCACATACCAGGTTAAGAACTTTAGAGCAAATAACCCATGTACTATTTGACTTATGGATATGCAGCATTTCCAATAAAATGGGGTCAGAGATTGCTTTATATGCAAGGCAGAGATCACTTCTGAGTAGTCTGTATGAAACAGAATAAAGTGACAGTGATTTCATATGATCCACATAGGACAGATGCTGAAGACCTTGAATTTTCCTTGTGAAGAACCTTTGTGGTCTCTCCAATTGCTGCAGGTGCTTGGAAAGGTACATACCAAAAGGGACATTGTACTCAATTATTGGCCTGATGAGGGAAGAGTACAGGGGGTTATAACTTTTTTTTTTCTGAGGCAGTGCCTTTACTTATGAGATGAGCAATATAGAATGCCCTTCTTAGCATTATGGAGACATAGTGATCAAAGGTAAGGTTGCTGTCAACCTATGTGCCCAGGTCTCTCACCACTGAGCGCATACTTAAGGTGTTGTTATTGAAGTGGCAGTTAGTAGGAACATTCCTCTTGCCGAAAGGGATGATCACACACATGGAGTTTAAGGCCATGACTTTGGTACCAATCATTTGTTTAAGACCCTCTTGTAGGATGTTGATATAGTTTAGAGATTCCATGACCACTCCCAGTTTGCAGTCATCAGCAAACTTTCTCAGCCACAGACCATTAGTTTTTGCACAAATGTCTGTCTTCCAAGGTGAGGACTGCTTACAGTGAGTGCAGTTTCATGTTAAGACTCCTAGTGTTTAGCAGCATAACCTTGAGGTTGTTTTTAGATGGAGTTTTTACATCGGGAATTTTGTCCTTGAGAAACTGCCTAAAAAAAGGCACTATGGGGTGGCAAGATGACCATCTGGCAAAGCATCGAGGTCTATCAATCACGTCATCCCAGGCTGACAGATACTGTATCCCCTTAGAGTGACACCAGAAACTAAGCCAATTATTAAAGTCAATCATTATCTGTTTGTATTGAGGCATCATCCTAAATGAAGGTAAAATGCTGCTTAAGGCTAGGGACATACCAGCCTAAGACACATAGTCCGAGAGCTGAGTCATGTGTCTCTTCATATGGTCCAGAGAGGTATGTTTCAAGTCGTTCACAGCAACATGAAATATGACAGAATCATAACAGTACCTGTTGTTGAGAGACTTGAGTGCATGTGTGATTTGTTGGATCCTGGCACCTAACAGAAAGCTATGCAAAGAAAATAAATCCAAAAGGTGACAGGTGATGAAGGTCTGTAGTCCAACCAAAAAGACAGAAATCGTGAAAAAAGATCCACAGACCACCAGGCAGTAAAATTAATAAAAATTATTTAATATAACACAGAGAATGTTAGCGCTTTCAGGTATTCAAACCCTTCCTCAGACATACAATAACAAACATGGTGTGGTGCCTTTAAAACCTGTTTTGAATAGGTGTAGACCTTACATTCCTAAGTATTAATTGTTTTATTGATAGTCTCTTTTGATTGGAGCAATTCAGTTTAAAAAGAATTGTATGTTGTTTGTTATTGTAAGTCTGAGGAAGGGTTTGAGTACCTGAAAGTGCTAACATTCTGTGTGTTATAGTAAATCATTTTTATTAATTTTACTGCCTGGTGGTCTGTGGATCTCTTTTCACGATTCCTAACAGAAAGCTGACCATGACCTTCTTCTTATCCAACATGGTGAGGGGGACATCTGTTTTTCTCACCATGGAGTCACCTATGACCAATATGCTTGGTTTTGTGTTTAGCCTTAAGGGCTCGACAGGTGAGACACTAGTGTGTGAGCTATTATGTGTATTATGTTCTTTTAAAGTATGTGATAAATGTCTTTTATTATTTGTCTCCATATTTGTCTGCAAATTAATACTTGTGGGACTTCTGCCCAGTCAGACTTTCCCAGTAAATAAATGACAATAAATAAATTGCTGCGATGTGTATATACTGTATGTATATCAATATCTGTAGTGTGTGCGTGTGCTGTTCATGGGTTCATAGGAGGTTACTAGGCTAATGGCCCTAGGGCCTTTACAAGCCTAGCCATGTTGTACCTGTGTTCCATAATTAGCATTGGTTAGATGGTCGTTATTCGCTGAGTGAGTCTATTATCAGCACTGTGACTGCTCCTGTCCCTGAGGGGCATAGGTGCCACCCCCAGGGTGAATTTACTGACTCCCATCCAGTTGTCTGGGTTGCAATTGAATAGGGTTATGGAGGAGCTCTGCTTCACGTGAATTGGGAGTTTCCTGAGGAGCAGCAATCTCTGGGAGATGTATCTGCCTCTCCAACATGTTCTGTTAATGTCACAGGCTAAGTTGAGATCCCTGGAGCGAGCGACTCTTGTTCCATTTGATTTGCGGACATGCAGCATTTCCATTAGGGCAGAGTCAGAGTCTGCTCTGTAGGCCAGGCACAAGTCACCTCTCAGCAGCCTGTAGGATACAGATGTATGTATGAGATACCTGTGCTGAGCAGTCAGAGTCTGGTTGTAGAGCATGCTGCAGATTTCACATTTCTGTGTCAGACTCCCTTTCCTGCCTCTTCATTCTTTACCTCTGTATGATGCCATCAGGATTCTTGTCTGTGCTTCACTTTACCCTTATACGATACCCTCAACATGCTTGTCCATGCTTTAGTTTACTTGTTTGTCCCATGTGATACCCTCAGCATGCTTGTCCATGCTTCACTTTACTAATTCTTTACCCCATGTCATACCTTCAGCATGCTTGTCCATGCTTCACTTTACTAATTCTTTAACCCATGTCATACCTTCAGCATGCTTGTCCATGCTTCACTTTACCCCTGTGCGATTCCCTCAGCATACTTGTCCATGCTTCACTTTATCCCTCTGCGAGTCCCTCAGCATGCTTGTCCATGCTTCACTTTACCCCTGGGCGATTCCCTCAGCATGCTTGTCCATGCTTCACTTTACCCCTGTGCGATTCCCTCAGCATGCTTGTCCATGCTTCACTTTATCCCTGTGCGAGTCCCTCAGCATGCTTGTCCATGCTTCACTTTACCCCTGGGCGATTCCCTCAGCATGCTTGTCCATGCTTCACTTTATCCCTGTGAGAGTCCCTCAGCATGCTTGTCCATGCTTCACTTTACCCTTGTACGATACCCCCAGCATGCTTTTTCTTGCTTCACATTACCCCTGTACGATACCCTCAGCATTCTAGTCCATGCTCTGTGATATCCTCATCATGCTTGTTAATGTTTCACTTTACATATTAGTGCTGGTGTTTTTTTTTTTTTTTTTTTTTGATGATCCTGGTTTTCGAAGACCTGGGGATATTTTTTAGTTGTAATTTTTATTTATTTACTTTATTCATTTGTTAGCTGGATAACTGAATTGGTCTGTGTCTGACCCTTTTCATCTATGACCCAGTCCACACAACCTAAAGGAAGTGAAATATATTTGTCAGCAAATCAACAGCATGATTACGGGAGGCAGAAAGAAATCAGGTTACCCAGAGAAAACATAAATTATGTCAGAATATCCAGCCTCCAAGTAAACAAGGCCCAAAGGTCAGGATGGAATCTTCTGGACCCTAAAGCTGCAGTCTGGGGTCCGTGTTAATTTTGTTGTCACATCAGTACTTCTAATGTCCCAGCTTAAAGACATTTCATATCTCTTTTGTTGTAGTTTTCATGTATTTCTGATTCCCAGGAATGCCTCTGACATTTCATAGCACTTAACTGCACTTCCTGATGTTTGTGACTGATCAGTGAGGTCTGTAAACATGAAGTAATGCCAAATGTTAGAACAACATGCATTTTTCTTCTGATGCCAAGTCCTTGTTATCTTGATTTTTTTTGAGTGAATAGCACTGGTGATAGAATTAATATGGTGCTCTCTCTCTGTCCATTGTCAGTCTTAGCTAGGATTTATGAGGCAGAGCTTGACAAACGAGAAAGCTGTGGCCTGCATTTATCCCCCTGGGTCACAAAGAGGCCAGCTTCTAGCTCTGTTTAGTTCATAGCCATTACAGTAAAACATGTTAAAACAGAGGAAATTGTATAATAGTAACATTTTCCCATATGTAGTAGCAGCAAGCCGTCTGTGTTTTGTTATTGAATGGGTAATATTTGTTTGGCTTGTACTTACTTTGTTTTTAATATTTTAAGTTTGTAACAGACAAAAACATCTTTTTATATTGCTGCCTTAATACTTTCTTTGTGGAGTTCTTTTTGTACTTTTCTTAAAGATGTAATACAAATGTATTGCACTGTAAAATACTCAAATTATTTGTTTGTTTAGATCTTGATAAATGAATAAGACTAGCTGGACCTAGGTCATGCATAGGCAAAAATATAATTGGACACATAGTTAAACTGCAGTATAGTGCCAGCGAGATGAGAGAGAATAAAATTATGATGTTCTACAAGAAGATATACACACACACACACACACACATACACACACACACACACACACACACACACACACACACACACACCTTGAGGTACAAAATAGTAAAAAAAAACTGCTGTCCTCACCCCATCCATCTTCTCTTAAAGGCAGTACTGATAGTAATGAGCCAGCATAGCTCTCAGCTGTCCATTGTTTGTATTTCAGTAAGTTGCAAGTAAAGAATTTTGTAGTGTTTGTTTTGTACTATAGCTACCTGTGCTGATATTTTAAAATTTAACATGATGGTTGTTTCAGTGTCTAAGTCCTGTAGTAGAATTACCTTACGCACAGGGTAGGCCCTGTAACTTGGCTAGATTTTGTTGAGATTTGGTTCAGGCTATGGCTAAGAAATCTGTTTTAAAAAAAAAAAGTACAGAGCGAATGTGTGGTGTATGTACATTTTAGGG